>NC_135213.1:9148946-9191446 GCF_052324685.1 Brachyhypopomus gauderio | reverse complement strand
CACACTCACCCCCACACCCATCCCCACACTCTCACTCACCCCCACACTCTCACACTCATCCCCACACTCACACCGTCTCCACACTCATCCCCACACTCACCCCTACACTCTCACACCCGTCCCCACACTCACCCCACACTGTCATACCCGTCCCCACACTCATCCCCACACTCACACCATCCCCAAACTCACCCCCACACTCACCCCTACACTCTCACACCCGTCCCCACACTCATCCCCACACTGACCCCCACACTCCACACCTATAACCACACCCAAAAATGGATAAACTGGAAAATATGTGACAGTGTAGTAGAAGCTGATATGCTTCTTGAGGTAACCCAAGGTGAAACGTAGTGAGTCTTACACAAGTAGGACTATCACTTGGTAGACTATGTCTCACACACTTTCAAACATAAGATCATGAGACATTTATGCTAATCTGTGTTCAGCAGTTGATGTTATTAATATGACTTTGTAGCTTACTGGACATTTTAAAATGTGTTATGGTTAATGATAAATTGACTCTTGCCTTTTTTATTCATTTCTCTCACTTTGTAAATTCAGTTGCTAGCCAACAGTAAATGTACAAGAAAATGATTTAGATATTGGTCTAAAAATATGTGGTCTCTCATGCCCTCTCTCTCTGTCTCTGTCCTATCTAACTGTCTCTCTTTCTCTCTCTCTCTCTCTCTCTCTCTCTCTCTCTCTCTCTCTCTCTCTCTCTCTCTCTCTCCTCTCTCTCTCTCTCTCTCTCTCTCTCTCTCTCTCTCTCTCTCTCTCTCTCCACAGCTGTTTACCTCTGCAAACGAACAATGCAGAACAAAGCGAGGCTAGAGCTTGCTGACTATGAAGCTGTAAGACACACACACACACACACACACACACCACACACACACACAAACACAAACACACACACACACACACACAAACACAAACACACACACACACACACACACACACACACACACACACATTCATACTTATGCACGTGCCCACACTCAAACACACACACGGTGCTTTATTGTATATTAATGAGGCTCTACTCACAGAGGCCTACATAATGGCTTTTTGTTTGTTTACTGCTTTGAAGAATTAAAAGTTGCTCTGTGTTTGGTGCACAGTTGAACTAGGTCATGTTTTAAACATGATTCAGTTTGGTTGATGGAGTTTCCCAGTAAACAGCAAGAATCATTGTGTATGATTTGTCAATTATGGATGTGAGTAAGTAACCTCTTCATCAAAATGCTTATGTGTGTATATGTGTGTGCACAAATGTGTGGACATGTGTGTGTTTGTGGGTGGGTGTGTGTGTGTGTGTTTGTGTGTTTGCAGGAGAGTTTAGCACGTCTGCAGAGAGCGTTTGCGAGGAAATGGGAGTTCATTTTCATGCAAGCAGAAGCACAAGCGAAGTGAGTAAGATGCTCATGAACATCACCCAAACAGTTACAGACCCACAAACCTACAGACCCACAGACCCCCAAACCCACAAACCTACAGACCCCCAGACCCCCAGACCCCCAAACCCACAAACCTACAGACCCACAGACCCCCAAACCCACAAACCTACAGACCCCCAGACCCCCAGACCCCCAAACCCACAAACCTACAGACCCCCAGACCCCCAAACCCACAAACCTACAGACCCACAGACCCCCAAACCCACAGACCCACATACCCCCAGACCCACAGACCCACAAACCTACAGACCCACAGACCCACAGACCCCCAAACCCACAAACCTACAGACCCCCAGACCCACATACCTACAGACCCACAGACCCCCAAACCCACAAACCTACAGACCCACAGACCCCCAAACCCACAAACCTACAGACCCCCAGACCCTCAGACCCCCAGACCCACATACCCCCAGACCCACAGACCCCCAAACCTACAGACCCACAGACCTACAGACGTGAATTGTCTAAGAAATATGTGATGGGTAGTAAACCCACAGAACTGGGTTTTAGTATCTTGATATCATGGTGCTGGGAGTGTGTGCATGTGCAGTGGTTATGTGTACCTGAGATCAGGGTGTTGATTAAAGTTGTGTACTTGGGGTGAGATTGCAGAGTTCAAAAGCCAGCACTTCTTATTAGACAGTTGGCCCTATCAGCTAAGGTAAGGGGTCGTTCCCAGTCCTGATGGTATGGGAATACGGAGTGTTCTGGAGGTCCTTTGTTTGGCGTTCCTGGTGCTGATGCTGGGTGTGGTTGGTTTTGTGAGGATCGTAAGGCTATGAGGCCGCTGGACCCAGCAGCACCCTTCATTGTGCCTTCTTCTGCAACTGAGATGTATGGTTACAGCTGCTGGGATGTATGGTATCACCAGTTGACATGCACACTATTGTTGAAGATGGCTCTTCCGTCAGTTTGTATCAAGTGACCGAACTTTGAACTGCAATCAATAAATAGCTAATTCACACACTGTCCTTTAACTCTGGATGGGAGAGGTCTGTGTGAAAAGCAGTGAAGATAGTGTCTTCTGTGTGATCGATAAGTGAACTGGAGGGGATCCAAAGTGTGTGATGTATTCTCCTGAGTTTGGGCCAGGACTAGAACTTCATTACCACTGGAGTCAGTGCAACCCGCCCAAGGTAATTAAGGCACACTGCTGTGATTCTCTGTGGGAGAGGAACGGCGGTGGTTCTCTGAAACACTGAGGCTGGAGATATCTGCAGGGGCGTCAGGAAGTTCTGGTGCACATGCTCCACATGCCTGAGCATGAACGCACACCCCCTCACCCCCCAAAGCAGATCACTACGGATGAATGAACTTGCAGGTTGTTTTTAACTATCAAATTAAAACCATTCGATTTACCATACCTACTGCCAACTGTCAATATCTGTCCTCAAATGGTTTGAGTTGTATTTATAGGGCCAGAGTTACTTTGTCAGGATATGCAGTTTAATCCGATAGATTAACTGCAACCTGTGAAATCCCCCAGGATCAGGTATTGGTCCACTTTATTGGTCCTCCACTCTACACTGATATTTGTACTCTACACTCTGATATCTGCATTCTACATTCTGATATCTACATTGTACACTCTACACCCCAATAGTTCCACTCTACACTCTCATATCTACACTCTCAACCCTGATTTTTACACTGGACACTCCGATATCTCCACACTCTGATGTCTACACATTTTTTCACTAAATCATGAAAATAGCTGTAACATGCAGAATCCTCCATGGTTCAATTCTTGGTCCACTTTATGTAATCTATATATGCTCCCATTAGGCCAAATTCTACAACACACAATACCTTATCACAGCTGTACAGATGATGCATAGATGAACCTGGCTCTCTCACTAGATGATTACAGCACAGTGGACACACTGTCTAAATTTGGATCTCATACAAAACTGGATAAGAGAATTTCAAAGGTAATCTTGGTATTTGGTAACAATGTTAAAATTTGTGCACAACTTGAATCTTGAGAACCAAAATTGAAAGACCTCGTCAGACATCTTGGAGTCCTAATAGACTCAGATCTCACCTTTACTGGCTATGGCAAGGCAATCACCCAGACATCCTTCAGTCACCATAAGAATGTAGCTGGAATCAAAGGCCTAATGTCTAATGAGAACTCCAGAAACTCATGCGTGCTGTAATCTCCACCAGACTGGACTGCTGTAGTCCTCACTGGACCACAGAAAGACCAATCAGCAGCTATATCATGCTCTCAGGACACTACCACCTTTCAAGACTTTAACCAGGACCGAGAGAACACAGCACACTACCTTATTTCTAAAATCTCTACGGTGGCTTCCAGATAATAATTGGCTTTAAACCACTTGCTCTAGTCTGTACTTCTAAATCTAGAAACTACTCTAATAATTTTTTTATATTAAACATAATTGGAACCAACCAGGTTAATTTAAATTGCCTCAAATGTTTCAGTTTAAACCCAGATTTAGAACAATTATATTCCATCAGGTTTACACTGTTCATAAAGCTGTTTATTTTAGCATTTTATCTTGTTTTAATTCATTTTAGCATTTAATTAATTTAATTAACCTGTCTTTAAATCAAATTATAAACAATTATTATTGAAATTCCGTGTAAACTTTCATTTGTGTAAACTACTGTAAATTGCGCTGTATCTTCAAATGAAGTGCTGTACAAGCCGACGGGTCTTTCCCTGTGGGAGTGATTACCAGCTGGTGGTGTTTGGGCAGCACAGTGTGTAAATAGCAATGACTGAAGAGGCCCACCGCAGTCTGATCATCCAGCATGAGAACCATGGGAACTCCCTGGGCCCATAGCGATCTGCACAGTGTCTATGGGAACTCCCTGGGCCCATAGCGATCTGCACAGTGTCTATGGGAACTCCCTGGGCCCATAGCGATCTGCACAGTGTCTATGGGAACTCCCTGGGCCCATAGCGATCTGCACAGTGTCTATGGGAACTCCCTGGGCCCATAGCGATCTGCACAGTGTCTATGGGAACTCCCTGGGCCCATAGCGATCTGCACAGTGTCTATGGGAACTTCCTGGACACATAGCGATCTGCACAGTGTCTATGGGAACTCCCTGGGCCCATACTGATCTGCACAGTGTCTATGGGAACTCACTGGGCCCATAGCAATCTGTACAGTGTCTATGGGAACTCCCTGGGCCCATACTGATCTACACAGTGTCTATGGGAACTCACTGGGCCCATACTGATCTACACAGTGTCTATGGGAACTCACTGGGCCCATAGCGATCTGCACAGTGTCTATGGGAACTCCCTGGGCCCATACTGATCTACACAGTGTCTATGGGAACTCCCTGGGCGCATAGCGGTCTGTACAGTGTCTATGGGAACTCCCTGGGCCCATACTGATCTGCACAGTGTCTATGGGAACTCCCTGGGCCCATACTGATCTACACAGTGTCTATGGGAACTCCCTGGGCGCATAGCGATCTGTACAGTGTCTATGGGAACTCCCTGGGCCCATAGCAATCTACACAGTGTCTATGGGAACTCCCTGGGCCCATACTGATCTACACAGTGTCTATGGGAACTCCCTGGGCGCATAGCGATCTGTACAGTGTCTATGGGAACTCCCTGGGCCCATACTGATCTACACAGTGTCTATGGGAACTCCCTGGGCCCATACTGATCTACACAGTGTCTATGGGAACTCCCTGGGCCCATACTGATCTACACAGTGTCTATGGGAACTCCCTGGGCGCATAGCGATCTGTACAGTGTCTATGGGAACTCCCTGGGCCCATAGCAATCTACACAGTGTCTATGGGAACTCCCTGGGCCCATACTGATCTACACAGTGTCTATGGGAACTCCCTGGGCCCATAGCGATCTACACAGTGTCTATGGGAACTCCTTGGGCCCATAGCGTAGCCTGTGCTCACTGGTACCGTTATCTCAGGAACTGCATCTTCCACTCCTTTAAATGTTAGCTAGCCACAGTTGTAGCCTACGATCATGGTTGTAGCCTATATCATTGGGTGTAGCTTGCATCTTTGGGTGTAGCCTACATTATTGGGTGTAGCCTGTATTAGTGGTTGTAGCATACATTAGTGCAGTGGTTCCCAGAGTGGGGGGCGCGCCCCCTAGGTGGGGCGCGGAGCTATTGCAGGGGGGGGCGCGGAGCTTGGAAGTAAAACATGTGCACATGTGTCAATATGGGGGAGGGTGTGTAGGGGGGGCAGAAAAAGTTTGGGAACCACTGCATTAGTGCAATACATTTTTTTAGTTTTGTTGGTGATGCGAGGCAAGTTTTTGAGAGTGAATGAATCCTTCTGCTGTTCCAGAAATGGAAAAAAGCATCCTTCAAGTAATGGCACAAGTTATGGGAGCAAGATGATGGATTGTCTGTCATTCTGAGTTTTTTGAGGAAGGTGATGGATTGTCTGTCATTCTGAGTTTTTTTTAAGGTTTTTTCAAACCTGCTTGGCATGTCTCCTGGTCTAAGTCTGTTAAAGCCTATTAAAGTGCATGCACATCATCATCATAATTCAATGTATAGGCAGTTTTTCTCTTAAAAAGTAACAAGGAACAATGTATGTATAAATATAGTGTTGTGTAAATTGTGAAATGTAGTGGATTGCATCCTATTCACAAATAGAAATAAGTGAACTATAAATACCTCCAGACTGCCCTTGAGTACAGTAACAATGTACATGTGCTTCATTACTGTTAACAGCCGGCCTACATCAGACACACAGTGTGCACTCTAGATCCAAACAGCACACATTTTTACATACACACTACTTTTCTTTGCTTGCACTGTAATCCTACCTCTGTTTGGGTCAGAGTGTGAGAGGCCGTTCAGATTCAGAAGGCTGACGTGCGTTCTTGACTGTCTCCACTAGGGGTTTGTCTGCTGTATGTTGTTAGAATGATTAGAAAAGCTAAAATATTAAATGTCGATGGATTTAGGAGGAATGAGTAAAGATAAAAATAAAAACATATACACTAATACTAACACAATACCTCAACAGTATGCACATTCTTATGTGCACATATCAGTGACTGTATATATAATGGACGGTACGTCACCGTTGACTCCCATTGTGAACTTTTGAAGCCACCAAGATGGCCGCACGGACACCGCCATCTTGGATGCGCTTGCGCAGTAGATGAAAATTGGAGCCAGAGCATGCGCATTAGAACCGGTAGGCAGGACAGTATCTCCGCCAGAGACCGTATCTCCGCGCCAACATTCATTAGGATATGCCTGCCAGTATAGACACTTTTGATTTTACAAAATAAACAAAGGTAAAAGGTTTTAATACTGCTGTCGAGAGTATTGCTGTAGAGAGTTTTGATAGAGTTTTGCTGTTGAGCGGGTTCACGTTTGGTCTGGTATTAGATGTCAACCAACGTAGCTATTAACTGTCAATCACCTTATCGCCACACCCCTTTAAATAACACTTAATAACTTCTATAAAATCTATTTATCGTAGAGAAAAACACTGGGAGTTATACTAACGCAATGGGGTCTTATAGAATTGACAAAATATAATTGCTCAAAAAACTTATTTTACTTGTAATAAAAATTCAAAGTTTCTCGTCCGGCCCGTTCACTTACATGGGAATGGGCGGGGTTATAAGTTGTACTGCAGCCAGCCACTAGAGGGCAGCTGACTCACAGAGGCTTCACTCTTCACTCGTGTTGTCCAGTACACTTATATATACGGTCTCTGGCACATATACATATTTTAATATGCTTGGTCATGAAATGCATGTGAAGTGTGTGAAGAGCTGGCTGGTTGTTCATTTTCTGCCTTTGTGCTTTCAGGGTGGACAAGAAACGAGACAAGATCGAGCGTAAGATCCTGGACAGTCAGGAGCGGGCATTCTGGGACGTGCACAGGCCCGTGGTGAGCGCTCACACCTGCACCCTCACACCTGCACCCTCGCACCTACACCCTCACACCTGCGCCCTCACACCTGCACCCTCACACCTTCACCCTCACACCTGCAGCCTCACACCTGTGCCCTCACACCTGCGCCCTCACACCTGCGCCCTCACACCTGCACCCTCACACCTGCGCCCTCACACCTGCGCCCTCCCACCTGCACCCTCGCACCTGCGCCTTTACACCTGCACCCTCACACCTGCACCCTCACACCTGCGCCCTCACACCTGCACCCTCACACCTCTACCCTCCCACCTGCGCCCTCACACCTGCACCCTCGCACCTGCGCCCTCACACCTGCGCCCTCACACCTGCACCCTCACACCTGCGCCCTCACACCTGCACCCTCACACCTGCACCTTCACACCTGCACCCTCACACCTGCACCCTCGCACCTGCGCCCTCACACCTGCAGCCTCACACCTGCGCCCTCACACCTGCACCCTCACACCTGCGCCCTCACACCTGCGCCCTCACACCTCTACCCTCACACCTGCACCCTCACACCTTCACCCTCACACCTGCACCCTCACACCTTCACCCTCACACCTGCGCCCTCACACCTGCGCCCTCACACCTGCACCCTCACACCTCTACCCTCACACCTGCACCCTCACACCTGCGCCCTCACACCTGCGCCCTCACACCTGCACTCTCACACCTGCACCCTCACACCTTCACCCTCACACCTGCACCCTCACACCTGCACCCTCACACCTGCAGCCTTACACCTGCACCCTCACACCTGCGCCCTCGCACCTGCGCCCTCACACCTGCACCCTCACACCTGCACCCTCCCACCTGCAGCCTTACACCTTCACCCTCACACCTGCGCCCTCACACCTGCACCCTCACACCTTCACCCTTACACCTGCGCCCTTACACCTGCGCCCTCACACCTGGACCCTCACACCTGGACCCTCACACCTGCACCCTCACACCTGCACCTTCACACCTGCACCCTCACACCTGCACCCTCACACCTGCGCCCTCACACCTGCGCCCTCACACCTGCACCCTCACACCTGCACCCTCACACCTGCGCCCTCACACCTGCACCCTCACACCTTCAGCCTCACACCTGCACCCTCACACCTGGACCCTCACACCTGCACCCTCACACCTGCGCCCTCACACCTGCACCCTCACACCTGCACCTTCACACCTGCGCCCTCACACCTGCACCCTCACACCTGCGCCCTCACACCTGCACCCTCACACCTGCGCCCTCACACCTGCACCCTCACACCTGCACCCTCACACCTCTGCTCTCTCCACTGGGGCTGTGTGGTGAACTGGGCCAAAGGTTCTTCTGACAACATTTGAGCTCTAATGGTTTGGGGGAAATTCCCCCCTGATTCTGTGTTAGGCCTTTTGACATGAGGAGGAATCAGCAGAATCCCAGACTGCATTCAGCATCATTCAGTTTCGTTGAGTCTCATGAGCTGTTAGTCAATTAGCCAGTTCACCTTTTAACAGACGTTCACACACGTTTTCCGCAGATTTCCTGAGTGAATTGAGAGAGGAACACCAACCCTGGAGGAATCAGAGTGAAGAATGAAATTGATAATGCACAAAATTAGTAGTGTGCTGCATTTATTAGAGTTATTAATATGTTAATAGGGAGAGGAGGATGTCATGGTAATTCTACCAGCCATATTTAGAGTGATGACAGTGAATCAGGAATGCGTGTGGCTACAGGTGCAGTGGTAGAGTACAGCATTAACCATTAGGGAGAGGGAGTGGGGATGAGCACCTTGGATATGAGAGAGTATGAATATGGAACTTTTTTATTAATGAATGAAAGAGCCTATGCAAATGAATCTAATTAAGTGTGAAGTTTTTAATGAATGGAAGGGCATATGTAAATTAGGTCCAATTAGGCTGGGATTTTTCAGTGAACGAATATAATGAATATAAATTAATCTAATTAAATGCATACTGTATATATCTTCTCATCCTTTTATTTGGATGCAGGAGGGGTGTGTGTGTGTGTGTGTGTGTGGGTCGGTATTTAAACAGTATTCCTTTTTCCACTCATGTTGCTCTAGAAAAGTCTGCAGTTGACACAATGCGGTACACTGTTCTGCCAGCAGGGGGCTGATCATTGCCACAGCATTATCCTTCATTATGATTAACACGCTATAAACAGATATCATCATACGCAGGTCTACATGAAGGCAGAATTATAGTCGTTACAATGAGCTACATATTTGTCTTTATATCTTTGTTTTGTTTAACACACATACATCACACACACACACACACACACACACACGCACACACGCACACACACACACACACACACACACACACGCACACACACACACACACACACACACATGCACTAAGTGTCCTGTCAGGCTCAGGATGCTTTTTCATTTCCCAGCGGGGTTAACTGAACTGCCAACTCTCTCTCTCTCTCTCTCTCTCACTCACACACACACACACACACACACACACACACACACACACACACACACACACACACACACACACACACACAGTTGAGAGGCTCTTGATTACAGTCTGAATTATAATTCGGGTTCATCACTGTTTTTCTGTACACTGATATCTGTACTCCAATATCTACATGATGATCATGGTATCGCTCACGTGTTCTTGTTTTAAACTGCTCATCCATCCATCCATCCATCCCTTTATTTTTTTTCATTATTGCGTGATTTATATTGTTTTGTTTGTCATTCGTACAGCACCATGGTGTACACCCATTGTGCAAATGGGCTTTCTAAACAAAATGTACTTATTCACCCACTCATTGTGTTATTCCCAAATCAGCAGTATGTCAGGACACTATGTGGGTTCTCTGCCGTTGTGTGTGTGCATGTGTGCATCTCTGTGTGTGTGTGTGTGTGTATGTGTGTGTGTGTGTGTGTGTGTTCATGCCTCCCTCAGAGGTGTGATATATAGCTCAGAAAAATCTGTCACTATTGGCTTATGTGCAGAGTGTAACAATTTTATCTGTGTGTGTGTGTGTGTGTGTGTGTGTGTGTGTGTGTGTGTGTGTGTGTGTGTGTGTGTGTGTGTGTGTGTGTGTGTGTGTGTGTGTGTGTATTACTGTGTGTGTGTGTGTGTGTGTGTGAGAGAGAGAGAGAGAGAGAGAGAGAGAGAGAGAGAGAGTGAGTGTCACATCACTGAGAGAGATGAACTACACTCAAACACACCTGTATCTGTCTGCATTCTGTATCCATACAAGAAATCACTGAAAGAAAAATCTAATATTGTTTGTATCTGATATTCTTTGGCTTGTTTGGCATTTGGCTTGTTTTCATGATTGAGTGATCAGACTTGGAAAACTCCCTCAGGGATGTGTACATGTGACTGTGTTTTCTTGATTGTGTGTGGTGTGTGCATGTGGGGGAGATGGTGTATGCATCTGAAACACAGAGAACTGTGTCCAAAGGCAAATTGTGTCCTGTGTATGTAGGTGTTTATCTGTATGACTGAGAAAAGGAAAGAAGGGAAAGTGTGTGTGTGTCTGTGTGTGCGCCTGTGTGTACGTCTGTGTGTGTGTGTCTGTGTGTTATGTTATCCTGAAATCTAAAATAAAATCTATTAGGTAATATGTTGTGGTTTTGGGATATAGGACACAACCCACGTGTCAACAGTGCTGTTATTGGTACCTCATGACATCATTGGTTTATTGGTACCTCATGACATCATTGGTTTATTGGTACCTCATGATATTTTTGGTTTATTTACTTATGTTGGTGTAATCAGACTGGTTATTTACCTTCTACACTAAATCAGATTGAAATATGATCACTTGCTGATTGGTTTCCATGAATCTTGATGTGATTAACACTCCTGTTCAGTCTGTGACTGTGTCTGGATCTCCAAGCGGGTCAAAGCACTTTGAATCCAGTTTGCTTGTGAATTGAACAAAGATTAATGACTCCTTTTGTCTCTGATCCATTTCAGCCTGGCTGTGTGAATACAACAGAAGCTGACATCAAGAAGTCGTCCAGGATGAAACAACCTCACAAAACGCGGAAGGTGATGTGAAGCCAAGCCCTTTCTCAAACACACGATCTTAGATCCCACACCCCGTATTGCCACCTGAACACACAGACCTCAGCCTGTCTTAGATCCCACACCCCGTGGTGCCGTCGAGACACACAGACCTCAGTACTCACACCTGCCTTCAGGCTTCCGCAGGCATGGGCCACTGGAAAGTCCAAGCCTTTCCTGTTGGACACTGTGTACATCCTCTTCTGCACTTGACATATGTTGTACCCACATCACTTGTGTGTGTGTGTGTGTGTGTGTGTGTGTGTGTGTGTGTGTGTGTGTGTGTGTGTGTGTGTGTGTGTGTGTGTGTGTGTGTGTGTGTGTGTGTGTGTGTGTGTGTGTGTGTGTGGGTGGATGTGTGTGTGTGTGTGTGTGTGTGTGTGTGTGTGTGTGTGTGTGGGTGGATGTGTGTGTGTGTGTGGGTGGATGTGTGTGTGTGTGTGTGTGTGTGTGTGTGTGTGTGGGTGGTTGGGTTGGTGTGTGTGTGTGTGGGTGTGTGGGTGTAGAAAGTACCTGCAGTACTAATGTGCTTGTCTTGGTATTGTAGTCTGTGTATGGCTTACAGAATGACATACGTGGTCATAGTCCCACCCACACCACCACACCTGAAGTCAAAGAACCCACTGTGGAAGCATTGCAAGAGCAGGTATGTACACACACAACCACACACACACACACACACACACATAATACAAACTACTGCTGAGATTAAATTATTGACAATAGAGAGTGGTGACCTACATTAACAATTTCTCCAGCAACAAATGCTATTTGATTACTGTGTTTGGGTGTATCGTGGCTAGATTTAATATAGATTTAGTTTAATAATTTTTAAATAATAATTTATTTCATTCATGATTTCTCATTTATTAAAATCTCAGGGACACAACATATTGCAGGGACACCACAGCTGAAATGAATAGATAATAAAATGTAGATATATAATAAAATGTAAATAACAAAATGACAGCAAAAACACAAAACTATGAGCAAAGCATATATATATATATATATATATATATATATATATATATATATATATATATACAAAAATATATACATTTTTTTATTTATTTTTTACACATAATGGATTTGAATATTTGAAATGCTTCAGTGAACAGTGAGCTCATGACTCCATGGTGTTCTGAAGGCCACTCCAGCTGTATGCAGTAGTATATCTGAAGGTCATCTGAAGGTAACACAACCAAAGTGTCATCAAGTAATGTGTAAATGTTGAAGGAAATTTATCAAGAGTTCCTTCAATACAGTCAAATGACTGCACAGTCCTTCTTCTGTTCCAATAAAATCTGATTAATGCAAGGCATTATTGCTAACACAGGATAAAATTAGCTCAGGCTGTCATTAAACCTTAAGAGGGCTGTTTTAACAGCACATAAAAATTTTGTGATTGAATAGGGAGGCTGTTTTGATGTGAGGTTCACATTGATGTAATAGATGTAAATCATTTAATTTAGCAGTAACAGTCTGTCCATGCTTCCTAACTGCCAAACATAATCTGATGTGACCTGGTGTGATGGCTATGACCTGATTTGACCTGAGCGTTGTGACCTGGTGTGATGGCTATGACCTGGTTTGACCTGAGCGTTGTGACCTGGTGTGATGGCTATGACCTGGTTTGACCTAAGCGTTGTGACCTGGTGTGATGGCTATGACCTGGTTTGACCTGAGCGTTGTGACCTGGTGTGATGGCTATGACCTGGTTTGACCTAAGCGTTGTGACCTGGTGTGATGGCTATGACCTGGTTTGACCTAAGCGTTGTGACCTGGTGTGATGGCTATGACCTGGTTTGACCTGAGCGTTGTGACCTGGTGTGATGGCTATGACCTGGTTTGACCTAAGCGTTGTGACCTGGTGTGATGGCTATGACCTGGTGTGACTCAGGTCACCGTTGTGACCTGATGGGGCGGTTATGACCTGGCGTGACTTGATGTGACATTGTGTGTAGGCTGTGACCTGGCATGACCTGATGTGACCTGGCATGACCTGATATGACCTGGCATGACCTGATGTGACCTGAGTGTTTTTAGTTTCTTTCCCCCACAGATACAGTACTGGCAAGCACAGCTGGACAGACATCGGTTAAAAATGTCCAAAGTTGCTGAAAGGTCAGTTCTACTCTCTGAACAGTTCTTGAAAATCTTCAGTGATAGAAGATGAAGTTTGCCATCATTACAGATGTGTATGATCACAGTAAAACACTGTGATGTGTGTGTGTGTGTGTGTGTGTGTGTGTGTGTGTGTGTGTGTGTGTGTGTGTGTGTGTGTGTGTGTGTGTGTGTGTGGATAGTTTGTCAAGCCATGTATATGTATAGAGCAATGCATGTGAAATATTGTGTGTGCAATGACACATTGTCATATTATGTCATGTTAATGAAGCATTATGATGCTTCTGTGATCTCTCCTGCTGCAGTTTGTTGAGCTACACAGAGCAATATATGGAGTATGACCCTTTCTTCACCTCACCAGAGCCCTCAAGTCCTTGGATCTCAGACGACAGTACGCTTTGGGAACTGGAAGCCAGGTGTGTGTGTATGTGTGTGTGTGTGTGTGTGTGTGTGTGTGTGTGTGTGTGTCTGTGTGTGTGTGTGTGTGTGTGTGTGTGTGTGTGTGCATGCACATGTGCTCACATGTCCACATGTATGTATGAGCAAGCATGTGTGTAAGTCCAGCATTTCACTCAGTTGAATCAATCAACAGTTGAATCAATTTGAGTCAGTGATTCGCATCATATTTTGATTGTTGAGAGATAAAAAAAAATTTATTTCAGTACTGAGATCCATAATGTTTTTAAAAACTTTCCTTAATCTCTAAATACTAAAACGTATTGATTTATGTCTCAGCCAATCACTGGCTTGATTCCTCGGTTTGTACTAATAAATAGACTAAACGACATACCAATATTTAGTATCAAACTTCAGCAAAACAGTCTAAGCTTTGCCAGCCAAACTGCTAGTGCTGCTAAGCATTTTCATTATATACAGTACTAATGAAAATGGGCTAGCCCGTCCCCCAGGGTGGTCAGACCCAGTTTGTCCCCCAGGGTGGTCGGACCCGGCCTGTCCCCCAGGAGGAAGGAAAACGTATCTTATTATCAGCTCTGAATGTGTCCATCCCCTCTACCTTGGACAGCCTGCTGTTAACAGATAGGGTTGTATAAATTACACCCCTAATGTCTCTCTCCCTCTCCGTCTACCTTTCTATCTCTGAGGTGATAAGAGTTGGCTCAACATGTTTAAACTTCAGCTCTTTCTTTTTCTCTTTCTCTTTCTCTCTCTGTCACACCCACACACACACACACACACACACACACACACACACACACACACACTTCTATATGATGAACAGGTATGGTTGTCAACACCGGTGAATGCTCTCTGTGCTCTCAGTGTGCTTTCAGTACTGATTTCCCAAAGCACCGACTGCCTGTGGCTCCACCCGTCTGAGTGTGGCTCTAAACACAATTATCAGCTGGATTTATTTACTCCACTCAGTATGTAATCACAGATAAGTCATAATTTTGACATTGACTAGAATGTAGGCTTTCTTAAATGAATGGCTTGATATCTGCTTATTATGATGAGATGAGATGACGATAACAGAAGCAATATTTGGTCTGAAATGTTGAAATGAAGTAATAGCTACAAAAAATAGCCTAGAGTATTGATTACATCTTCTAAAACCTCATTCCTGCCTAACCAAGATCTCCGGCTCCTGCCAGACACAGCTGAGACACGGCCTAGACACAGCTGAGACACGGCCTAGACACAGCTCAGACACGGCCTAGACACAGCTCAGACACGGCCTAGACACAGCTCAGACACGGCCTAGACACAGCTCAGACACGGCCTAGACACAGCTCAGACACGGCCTAGACACAGCAAACATGCGCCCAGACTAATTATGGCTCAATCCTGCAGCCAAGGCTGCTGAAATTTCAGTCAGGATGTGCCAGACCAACGTGGCCCCTATACAGACGTGGCCCCTAACTGTACAGGGCCTCCATTCCAGTACTGCAGCAGTATTTAAAAGCAAATGAGTACTACGAGGTTAAAATGTAGAATAGAAGCTTTAATGAGAGGGCCTGCCTCGTCAGAATCGTAGCCGTCATGTTTTCTTATTAGTCCAGGGCACCAAAGCTATCTACACAAATAAACATAACCAGAAATGCAATTATATTTATTACCTTTTTGGATATTCTGTATAGTCAGTTGTGTTGAACCCACAGCGGTAATGGCTTGCTCACTGGGGGCTTGGACTCGGACACTTGTAAAGCTGCTTCGTGACAACAATTGTTGTAAAAAGCGCTATATAAATAAAATTTGATTGATTTGATTGATGTCTTAAGCAGATATTGCCTGAGGAGGGGCGTATTCCAGGCGGGGCATATTCTAGGCCACACTGGGATAGGCATCTGATGTACCCTGCATGTTTACCTGCAGCCTCGTTTTCACTAAATGATATGGGTGCTGGGCGTGGTTCAGCCCAGATGACTGACGCCTGGCCCCTCCTCCTCATGGGGCTTTTGGCCACACCCACCTCGGCCTGCAGTGCCTGAATTGTGACCATCTGATCTATGTTCACACCAGTGTGCATTTCAAACTGCTGAGATTTGGTTTAACTGTTGCTTTTCCATAAAGTGTTGCATTAGTATTAATGAGACGGACATTCCTAGTTCACTATTTTCTCACTCCCTCGTGTACTTTATTGTCTCTTATTTAGACTGTATATGTTCTGCTTGTGCTGTAACGTCTCTGTGCTGTTTGCGGGTTCATTACCCCCATGTCCTTCTGGGATATTTGCCGCTGTCCTGGGCTGCAGGTGGTGCTGACCCCAGGGAGGTCGGATTGGTGTTGTCTCCTCTTTATGGCACCATTACAAACTCGGGTTTCTGTTTTTCTGAGTTCTTGATCTGTTCCACAGTTGGAAAATGGGTCTTCAGACAACCATTACCGCGGTCTTCTATGTATTTTGCTGTCACTAAGAACAACAGTGCATTGTTGTTTTTTAACAAAGTATTAATGGTTGGATATCATCCCTCTGCATGTGTCTGATTATATGTCTGATTTTTCAGTCTAATGATGTCTGCTTTGTTGAAAGACAACAGAACAGACACCAATGGCAGACTGTACATTTTCAATCATCTTAAGATGTTTAACCCCTTCTGTGTGAGCTAATGATACAAATATTTGCTTGTCTAGCAAACAACTGTGCAGCCATTTCTCAAATGAGTCTCCCCCAAAAGCAGCTCACTGTGCACAAGAGCCAGTGCACTGCACACAAAGGCTGTCTTGTGTGATTCTCGTGATATAGAAGTGAATGCAAGTGAACAAACACTAATTGTACTTTTTGTAGTTACAGAGACTATATATATTATTTACACTTTGACGGCAAGGTGATGATAATTGTTTGACATGGTGTGACATTAAAAGTTTGTGAGGGATTTGTAATAGAGTATTAAACAATCCTCTGAAGGTCTGTTGTCAGGTCAGATTTCTTATCACCAGTAGTCATCTGAATCTGCAGCCAGAGCATTCACCCAACTGATCTGGGATCTGACATTACTGACATTACTCTGTCATTTCAGAGTAGGTTCTGTCTAGTTTTTAAATGTGACCCTCCAATGGAACATATGGTGAACCCTCCCTAGGTGGATTGTGCATGTTGGATTAAATCAGCAGGTTTAATGAAATGACCACTCTAATGGAGGCAGGACAGGCTAGTCACAGGCCGCTCTGTGTAATGGGCATAAACTATAAGTATGAAGACACTGATTACATCATGTGTGCATTAATCAGTCATACGTGTGTGGTGGTTAATGATCATTTCAATTGCTGTAACACTCTAATGGTGACCTCAGACCTTTGAATAGTGTGTGATGATGCGGTGGCAGTTTGGTAAGAATTTGATCTGACTGGTGTGTGAAACCCGTTTGTGTTTCTGGTTTGATAGTTGTCAATGGCTTTAAATTGGGTTGTGATGCCGAATAGTGAATTTAAGATTGTTATTTAAGGTTCTTACAGTGATGTTCATGCCTTCCGTATTGCGAGGGGAAACTGGTGAGTATGTATCTTTAAAAGACCAGCCTGGTGGGGGTGAAGCGTTTTAAGATATTCTTCCTTGTGTTTTGGGTCCTTCACTAGGCTGAGGGTGTGTGTTAATAGTCTGTGTCCTTTTACGGTACAGTGAGTCAGGGCCTGCGAAGGCTATGAAGGAGAATGGCTCTATATCTGTGTCCATGTAGTCTCCTGTAGAGCAGTGGCGTGGTGATCCGTAGGTGTATGTCCAGAATCTCCCCTCATCCAGCCCGTGAGTGTGGAGACACCCAGGCTCTTCCACAGATCTGAAAGCAGTTTTTTCATGTTTATTTACTGTTAAGTCAAAGCTTAGTGGAGCTGTGAACTGTGTTTGGTTCCTGTTGTTCCAGAAGTGGGTGGACTTGATTGATTCCTGAGTCATGTTCAGTTGGTTTTCGGATATGGAGCTCTCTCTCTCTCTTTCTTAGTGTGTGTTTATATTGTTTCCGCTTCCTTGTAAGCGAGACATACACCAGGATCATTTGGATGTCTGTGTATCTGGTTTGATTTTTGGATATTGATGCTGAATAGTGAAATGTTATTTGAGGCTGTTATAGTGATCTTTACTCCTTCACACCACCTCCCCCTGATCTGAGGTAGATTCAGGTTAGAATTCCCTCCTGGTATTCAGCCTGTGACAGATCCACACATCTCCCTGAACTCTGCCCATGTCATTCTGGAGAGAACCACAGATCTCTTCATTACAGTAGGAGGTTCAGCAGGGTGTTCAATGCACACCAGAATTCTGTCTTCTTTCTTCATTTGTAACCCAATGTTAATCTGCGTTTTTAAGCATCTAGACAAATCCCATGATTTCTGAATTCCTCCTGAATTTGTCCCACATTTCAGTGATGCATGCTGTTTGAGCAAATAGTGACTTCAGTGTGACACTGGGACACTTCATCAGATATGCATGTTTCTTGAGTTCCTGTCATTATTTTTATGAATTTTATTTAATTTTTATTAAAAATTTTATTTAAATTTATAATTTAATTTTTATTAAAAGAAAACTGCAGGATTTCTTTTTACATCCAAAAGTGAGTGAGTGAGTGAGTTTGTGTGTTTGTGTTTGTTTGTTTGTGTGTTTGTTTGCATTTGCCCTGGATATTCCATATAGTAAACAAAAAAGGCTTCATAAGTAAAATGTTCAGCAATTTTTACAGACCTACAGAATGAATTAAAACTAACCTTAAGTTTGAATTATCTTATTTCAGCAATGTTATGTTTGATAATTGAAGATTTTCTAAAATGTGATCAATCAAGTTTTTCAATCCAACTCAGGACATGAGTGTTGTGCAGATGATGCTGAGCGACTCTCTCTCTCTCTCTCTCTCTCTCTCTCTCTCTCTCTCTCTATCTCTCTCTCCCCCTCTCCATCTCCTCCCTCTCTCTCTCTCTCCCCCCATCCCCCCCTCTCTGTTTCTCTCCCTCAGTAAGGAACCAGGTCAGCAGAGGGTCAGGCGGTGGGGCTTTAGTTTTGACGAGGTCCTGAAGGATCCTGTAGGGAGAGAACAGTTCCTGAAGTTTCTGGAATCGGAGTTCAGCTCAGAGAACCTGCAGTAAGACGCACTTCATTCACAGATTTACACAGAATTGTACATCAGTTCTTTTACTTTTGCTCAGATTTAATGCTGGTCAGAACCAGACCTACTTTTTCAGTTTGATTCTCCATTTCATTGAAAGAAAGTAAAAGAAAATAAAATAATAAGGCAAAACAGTAGGTGCAGTGTTTACATCCCAACAAAGCTCACGGTGATGTGGTGAACAGGTTCAGACTGAGCTCAGTGAAGCTCACCCTAATGAAGCAGTAATGGTAGTTCACCAATGAAAATCCTATTTTAGATCAGGCTTAATCTGCTGTGGCTCACTGGCTGTTGGTGCTGAGCAATGGAGCAGAGGCCTGAAACTAAGCAGTGCTGATTGGTGGGTTTGGTGAAGTTAAAACCCATGGGTCCCCCTAGTGGTCAGATTTATTTCTCATGTAAAATGTGTACAGTTTGTCATTTGCAATTTATCAGCGGGTTTAATCTTTTGACTAAAATAGCTACAAACTAAATATCCATCTGAGGACTACAATTTAAAATGTATTAAATAGTTCATATTTAAGACCCAGACTTGAGAAAACTGAATGGTGAACACAACTGACATCACTGTCTAGTCCAGCGTGTGTGGTGCATGTGTTTAAATGCCTGCATGTTTGCGTTCATGTGTGTGCACGTCTGTGTGGTTTGCGTGTGTGTGTGTGTGTGTTGCACAGGTTCTGGCTGGCCGTGCAGGAATTAAAGCAGCGTCCAGTGCGGGAGGTTCCCAGCAGGGTACAGGAGATCTGGCAGGAGTTTCTGGCCCCTGGAGCTCCTAACGCCATCAACGTGGACTCTAAGAGCTACGACAAGACCACCCAGAACGTCAAGGATCCCGGACGCTACGCTTTTGAGGATGCTCAGGTCAGAAAGCTGGATTTAATCTGAAGCAGAGTTAGAGGTGAGTGTGCATAGCAGCTGTAAGCTCTTCCTCCTCCTCTCTGTTAGGAGCACATCTACAAGCTGATGAAGAGTGACTCCTACAGCCGCTTCATCCGATCCAACGCCTACCAGGAGCTTTTGCAGGCCAAGAAAAAGGTTAAGTTTCTCAAACGCCTGGAGACTACTATCTAACGGGCATCCTTCTGTACGTTGGCCCAGGCCTGCCCCTCGAAGGCCCAACCCGAAGACCTGCTGTGTTCTGCCTGCCACTGGAACAGTAGGCGGTTCTGAGGCTGGCCACTCCCCCTGGTGGCTGGAGTCATTAACGTACTGATCATGCTCGGACCACTCAAACCACTGCAAATCTTTTCACCCTCAGAGATGTGGGTGGGGGGGGGGGGGGGGGGGGGGGGGGGATGGTTAGGGAGGGCCAGATGAGGACCAGATTCAGGTACCACACACGAGGACCAGGTTCAGGTACCACACACGAGGACCGTGGTGCTGGAGGCCACACCACAGGTTGGGGGACCACTTACCTTAATCACTGATACTGATTCTGACGCTCTGCATGGCTGTCTGTTCAGTGGTGGCTGCCTGCTCCTGTCTGTCTCTCTGCTGTCACACTGATTCCTGTGCTCCTGTCTGTCTCTCTGCTGTCGCTCTGACTCCTGTGCTCCTGTCTGTCTCTCTGCTGTCACACTAATTCCTGTGCTCCTGTCTGTCTCTCTGCTGTCGCTCTGACTCCTGTGCTCCTGTCTGTCTCTCTGCTTCTCTCCTTTTTCTGTTGTGTTTTGTTTTTTCGGTTGTTTTTGCTGTTGGCTGCTGTGGTTTCTTTTCCTCTTCTTGTTTCTGTTCTCCGCTCCTCTGACGTATTGAAGCACACACAGTAGGAGTGCAGGTGCTCAGGAGGTTCTGTTGGTAAGTGCACCTCCCTCAGGGGCCAGGCGTGGTCAGGTCTGTGGTCATGTCTATTGGGGGAGGGGGGTATTGCCTTATATCTGGTCATAATGAACAACGCAGTGAATTTCTGTGGGCAATAGACATGAAAACAAATAAAGTCAAATGCTGGAGAAGAACAGTGAATAAAATAATAGATTCTGTGTTGTAATGCAAAGTGGGCAGTGAATCTTCATTCATTCATTATTCATTGAGTCTTCTGTAGCAAAATTAATGACCGCATTACTAACTAACATTTTCTCTTTATCTTTACAGAAAAGCAAGAACTTGTTCTGAGGCAGAGCACACTGGGTAATACAACTCATTGAATGTAATGTGACTCAGTGTACCGCTACCATTCTCATATTTAGCACTGTTTGTAGAACACAGTGCTTCAGTGGCGTTGTAATAAGTTGTAGCTGTCAGGTGTGTGTGGAGCTGTCCCTGACGTGTTCTGACAATACCCCCCCCTCCTCTCACTGCAGGGTGCTCAGGCTGCCAGGGACCGTAACACAGCAGACGAGCTGAAGGAGACGCCATGAAGTGTATATTCCTGTAATATACTGTGTTCCATAATCAGAAGGGTGAGGGGCGTGTTGCATGTCCTATAAACTGAGGCGACGTTCCATTTCAGGAACCCTCACTTCCCCTTGGTTTGCCCCCCCCCACTTCAGCATCATCGTGATGACACAGTCTGGACCCCCCCGGCTCCCACCCCAAACTTGAATTATTTGTGCAAATGCCTTTCAAAAAGAAGAAAAAGAAAAAACAGGAAGCCATTTGCCGCGTTATGACCGTTGCTTCACATGTCAGCTGTGGACAACTCTGCTGAACTGAAAACAGTAATAAAATCCAGTATAGCCTATAAGCACATGCCATAAGCTTGGAAACCATATATTTGTTGGAAATTGTTCTTTATTTTGCGGTGGTGTGGAAGACGTCTGTAATAATATCACTCTTCCTTCTTCTTGATGCACTACTGCGTTTAGCACAGACACCACTGCAGTTGTAAAATCACATTTGAATGAGAAAAGCCGTATCTGTAAGTACTCGAAAAGGCTTTTAACGTCTCTTATTTATTTTTATACTCTATTTAAGAATATTGATTTGTTGGTCTGATTATTATTATTGTTATTATTATTATTGTTATTATTATTGTTTACTTTTTGTATAATGCTGTAAACCTCCTTGGAAAGCAGGAACAGACGGAACTAGGCGGTGAAGTGAACGCTGAGGGGGCGTTTTTAATCCCACGCTCCCCTGGTGCATATATTTTTATGAGTGACTGAGGTGCCCCTGCTGTAGGTGAAGCCCTAATCTCACCGCCTCTGCTCTGGGGTTGTGGCTCACCTCTGACCTCTGACCTGCTTATGGAGGACATTCGGTGGAGTGGATGAACTGCCATAGGACCACGTGTATTCTAACATATTCTGTATATGTACATTATGTGTATATTGGTCGGTCTATATGTATGTTTTTCTTTTCATTTTTGTTAGTTGGGAGTGTGTGAGCATGTGTGTGTGTGTGTGTGTGTGTGTGAGATGGGTTGAGCGTGTGATGTGCATGCAAGTTTGTGTGTATAATACGTATGGATGGAAGGATGTTACAGTGTGGTGTGGGTGTGGTGAGTGGGGGTAATGAATGTAGTGTATGTAGTGTATGAATGTAGGGTGTATGAATGTAGTGTATGTAGTGTATGAATGTAGGGCGTATGAATGTAGTGTATGAATGTAGGGCCTATGAATAATGTTGGGTGAGATCTGAGACCCCTGTTGGATGTATGCTGGCCAATATAGATGTAGTGGATGGGATGGTGTGTGTGTGAGTTACCCTGAGATGACTGTACTGTTTGGTGAAGGTGTTAGATCTTTTAGTTTATCTTTGTTTCACCTGTGAAGTAGCTTGTTGGAAAAGTCTCAAAATATAAAAATTTTCAATTACATATTACACAGTTGTAGCATAGGTTTAGTTTAATAAAGAAAACAACAGTGAAATAATGACCTAACAAGTAAGCAAGTAAAGATAGTGTTAACGTACTTTTGAGATCGCCAGTGCAGTCCAAAGCTGTGACCCGCAAGGTCGTGACCCACAAGGCCGTGTTTAGGCGGCAGCACAGCCAGGCCTGCGGGTCTGAGCAGGGTGTGGACCCCACCTGAAACAGCCTCCCGTCTGACAGCCCCCCCTGTCTGAGTTGGAGCTCTGGGATGTCCTGTACAACTGGATCGGTGATGTGGGCTGTGAGGCCCAGAATGTCTGCCGTGTGGTGGGACATGGAGGTCTGCTACACCAGTCAGGCTCTGAGCATGGTGGCGAAGGCCCTGGCTCCCTGACGCCTTTCTGTGTTTTATTGAACCACAGCGTTCAGCTCGGTGAGATCAGAGCGGACGTTTTGACCAAGCCCTTTCCCATTTGATTTTTTTGTTTTAATCCAGTGTTAGGATGTCCAAACTGTCTGTCTGTCTGTCTGTCTGTTTTCGTGAGAGCTATTAAGGTCCAAAGAAGACTGGCTAGGTGTGCTCTGTGTGTTGGAAGCACCTCCTCCAGCCTCTGATGCTTCATGTCCATTATAGACTCTGTGACTCTGTAAATACATTCCAGAACCCAATAAAGTGACGTGAGGGGAGGAGAAGGAAACGTATTTCTTTGTGGCGATAATTGTACATGCTGTTAGGTCAACCATCCTGCAAATCTTGAAATAACCACTAGAGGGCAGAGAAATTCCTTTACTTGAGGAGATTCTTTATACCTGAAAAGGCAGTACGACGATATGTTTGACTTGCCTTATAACCTATGTTTGACGGAATCAGTGAGTGTAACTAAGAGTTACATTTTCACCATAACACACTGTCTTGCTAATTTGGTTGATATGTTCCTTCCTTATGAACTTATCATATGTTACTTATAGGGTAAAGATTGTATAGATTGAATTCGAATTATGTAGATCGGAATATAAATTATATAGGCTGTAATGTAAAACTAATTGCGATGTATATACGCGCGGTATGGTGTATAATGTCAAGTATGAAACAATTACCATAATAGTCCACCAGATGGCAGCAAAAAGAAGAGTCAAGCTCTAGAGGGGCTCACCGTGCTCCCTCTCGGACACGAACCTCGTCAGAGGACGGAGAGGTGAGTCTTATTTCACGTCCCACCCAGTTAAATGGAAAACACATTATGTTTAAAACTACCTTATAGTAGAGTAACAGAGTAACCTGATTTCTCTAGGCAGTAGTAAAAACTATATAAACGTGTCTTAAATCACAAGATATTAAAATGTCTCCTTTATTATTTGCTTACCGCCGCATGGGAACATACGCGTTATTTATAAAGGTTATTATTAAATGAACAAAAAACGAAAGTTTTTTTTCTAAAGGCAAATGTATTTATATAGCACATTTCATCAAACTGAAACTGCTTTACACAAGAATGTTAATTTCTGTTCTAGATTTAAAATTTTTTATAAAACAGCTTATAAATCTTGTATCTAACCTTAAACCTAACCTGATGCAACAAATATTCTATTTTACACTACAGTATTTTACAAATATTCAGCTTGCTACAAATATCAACAAAATATTATTGGCACAAAAGAAATTGTACAATCCAACATTCGAAAATAAACAGATCTAGAATCTGGAATCTAGCCGTGTTGGATTCTGAGGGCCATTCAGCACCACAGCACTTTTATACTGAGGCATGTGTTCTACTCATCCTCTGTCTCTAGGTAATCCTGATGAACAGCCTCCATGCATCCGTGTGTGCGTGTGTGTGTACATACTCAGCTGAGTTAAAAAGTGAAAGAAGGCAAGAAGGAAAAAAAATGCAGTTAGGAGTGGGTGTGTCTGAGAGAGAGTGAGAGAGAGAGACAGACAGAGAGAGAGACTTGGCATGATTTGTTTGGTGATCGGAGCCAATAGAAATCCTTTGGGTTGATAAGATCCACATGCAAGTAAAGGAGTAGAGCCAGAAACGAGTTCAAGCCCAACGAGCAAACAGTGGAGCTCAGAGACGCAGACGAGACCAGAGAGGTGGTTCACACCAGCAGGTGGAGGAGGGTCCGCACCACAGTGCAGTCCAGGGAGCCTGCCGGGTTCTGGAGAAAGGAGGCCCGCCACAGAGCACAGACTCCCAGACCGAGGAGCACACACATCACTTTGGAGACCCATCCTGACAAACCCCCTGCTGTCTTCCATGGGCATCAGCAGAACGTCCACTCTGAGATCCACACGCACGCTGGACATCTCACCCTAACTGCTGCTGGAATACACACACACACACACACACACACGCACACACACACTCACTCCTGCTGGGCTGGACCACTTCAGACAAGAGGTGAGTGCTCTTCCTCCACGTACGAGTCGTGGGTTCTCTTCCTGCTGACCAGTGCTGCTGATCTGTAGGTGTTCTCTGATGGAGAATCAGAGTTCCCTAATGAGTAAGCATTCGATTCCTCGTGAAGCATTTTTGGAATCGGTCTGTTTCTGCTCTTTGTATCAGTCACATTCAACACTTGTTCCAGTTGCTAGTGGCTTCTTTGGTAACGTGGATTATACAAAAAGCAAAAGAACGCTGGCACCAGTGTGACTAATACCAACATCCATCCCTCCAGGCCCTGTCTGGCAGCTGTGCTGTGTCACTGAGTCGTACTGGTTCACGTGAGTGAAAGTGTCGGTTTTTCTCATGCAGTGTTTCCTTGTGTGAGGCTGTCTGGGTTGGGCTCGGGTCACGTGAAGGGTGTGTGGGGTTAATGAGCCGATTAATGATTTGGGTGGAGGGGTTGGCGACTGCTCCACCTTGCACTGCTGGGCAAAGAGGATTTTGCCAAGGACCAGTAATCTCTTTTGATTCTGTTTTCATCAAAGGCCAGCTGACACAAACAGAAGTTGGTCATAATAATAATGATAATAATGAATACTAAAAAAAACATTTTGGCCAAGCCAAACCATGAAGACCCAGTAGTCTTAGAGGTGTTGAAGTGGCTGATATACACACCATATGTCTGACACTTTATACAGTACATATGATGCTTATCACACATCTGACCCTTTAAAACTAAAGTGATTTAATCCAGGAAACTCCATGAGGAGCTGGAGCTGTCGGGGAGATTATTCAGCTGGCATTTGAGTCACTGGAGCAGGACCCACATGAGGGACTGGTTTGATTAAAACATGGTGTCTGAGCATTGATTTGATTAGGAGTTACCTTGAGACTGTACATTTACACCAAGCATTGTATGTACTAGTGGAGTTTGTGTTAAATAATGTGGCCAGATGTCCGGTTTTAGGCTGGACAGTCTGGTCTTCCTTGTCCTCTGTGCAGAAGAGTGAACTGACACCCATGTCCTCCTTCTGGAGTGAGCTGGTAGCTGCTCTTCACTGATCAGAATTATGTCACTGGGCCCCATAAATGTCAAAGTAAACCCGGTACTTCACTGGTTTAATATATTGCCTCTTACCTCACCTGTCTGCTATCCACACAAAGTCCATGCTGAGAAAACCCAAAAAGATAAATGACTTCTGTCCTCCGTGGCCGGCACATTGTCTCTTTGAGAGAGCAGGAAAGATGAATGTCATGGCTGAACACTACAGCAGACCTAAATACTGCACGTAGGTTTCATCCTGAACGCACGGCCTGGACACACCTTGCAGGGAGAGACCGTAGAGCAGTTGCTGAATGTGGCTCTTTGCTGAGAGGTTGTAGAGAGGGTGTTTTTGGTCCATACAGCTCTTTCATCATTAGGATTAAGTGTGTACAAGAGATCACTCGGGTTCTTATACACCGTTGCCAGGAGACATCTCCTAGTTCTCCACCACAGCACAGGGGGATTATGTCCACAGCCAGGCGAGAGGGGTCGAACAGCACAGGACAGAACAGCACACAAAAGCTGCAATCACTTTCAAAGTCGTATTCTACACAAAGACAAAATCATATACCATTCAATGGGGGAAAAAAATAAATCTAACACTGGGTGTTCAAAATGTTTATTTTCTGTTGAGTCCTTTAAAATCTTAACATTATGCAGCTTTGAGTTTGGACCCCTTTAGCCCTGTAGTGAAGCCATGAACTGTGTGTTGGGGATGTGTGGAGTTGGGTGAAAAAGTTTGTGTGTAAACTTTTGGCAGGACTTATACACACAGAAGTGAGAGACACAGAGAGTGAATCATGGGGCAGATTGAGAAAAACATGATCCTCTCTACTTCGATTCCAGACCTGTCTAACATCTCTGGACCCTACTGTTGCCTTAGCTGAATTACAAGAAAGTTTCAAGAACTTAAAAAAGTACAATTATGTGACTTTGAGTTTAAATCAAATGAGGCCTCTGACATCAAATGAGTACAGATTAACTCATCTGAGAAATGTCATATTTGGGACGTGAATCCCCCTCTGGTCACTGGTGAGGTACTGCAGCCCTTGGTGCTGTCAGAGGGCAGGTCAGGGTTAGAGGACTGAGGGAATAAGTTTATGATTCTTTCTGCTGAACCATAAACAAAGAACACGAGTAAAGACTGCAGGACATAACCAACGTGGCTATAACACTAGCGACCAGAACATGGTTCTGTAGACTGGTCCGTTTGCTGTGGCTTTCACACTTTCACAACCAGACAAATACTTATGACGAATGACATGTCCGCGAGTATCCAGCTGAGTGCTAGCAGCTAGCGCAGGCCGGTCACTTTAACCGTGATCAGGTCACGGCTATGTCGCCAGGAGTTATTTCAGAAGTACAGTAGCTCATAGATCAGTGCTTGTGCTCGCAGGATGGTTGGCTGAGTGATGGTCTCTTCTGGTTTTCGTCTCTGTGGGATCAGCCCTGATCTGGGCCGCATCCTCCCCGGGGCAGATAGTGTTCACCTTCCTTACACTTCACCCCGGGGCATCTGAGTGTTAACAGATGTGAACCATTTAACCATTAAACACACATCTACCAAACACGTGTGTGATAAAGGTATATAACTACTTGTTTTGTACTCGTTATATATTTTTTTGCCCCACACCTTTTTTTTTCGAAAACACGAGGACAGTTGCCAAGGGAGAGAAAACACACACACACACACACACACACACACACACACACTTTATGCGAGCATGTACTCAAACGCGTGCGTCCGGGTCTTACTCGGAGGCCACAACTTTCATTCCTTCACTTGCTACTAATGCAATTTCACAATTATTACTATCTCATCATCGCATTTTTACACTGCGAGCATTTTCGTCCATTTTCTCCATAATGATTCGAAACAACTATTTATATTGCTTTACAAAAGTAACCGGAAATTCTACGGCGAAATTACTGAACCATTAATAAGAAATTGCGGCGCGCGGGAAGCACTTGGAGTGTTTTTATGGCATAATGCCAGTGTTGAAAATACAGCAAACAAACAAACACGTACTACAGAGAGAAACTGGCCATGAAGTTAATATGTGTACCAAGACATTTCGCAAACGAACGCCCGAGTCGAATGATGTACCTTCTGTACGTGTAAACGGGCTTAAAACGACCTTAATGCGTGCACGAGTATATAGAGGTGACGGATCCTGGACGAGCTCTCCGTCTTCGTCCTTAAACGCACAGAACAAGAGCGAGATCACTTGAGCAAGTATTTAAGTTTCCACGCGGATGGTTTACCCAGCCCGATAAAGCCAGATAACGAGGGCACCTTGAAGAGAGGCGCGTGCAAACATGCACACGAACCGCTTCTGTAATTCCCACTCCGACTCAACGGAACCGCATTTATATGAAGGAATTGGCTACATTGGTGTTTAGATTTCTGTATGCAAACATGCTGAACGCACAAACACAGGGGTGTACTTTATCTAGCTAGCATGCAGGGTGAACACTTTTTGGGGGGTTCAGTTCTTTTTCAGCTGGTGGTAATTATGGTAAGACGTGTGTGTGTGTGAGTGTGTGTGTGTGTGTGTGTGTGTAGAGGGCTATGAAAGTTGTTTGGGGGCTGACTGGGCTATGTTGTGGTGGTCTGCCGCAGTGTTCTGTATCGTTCTGAATGTAGGCCTGTCTACTGTGCAACATTCAAACAGTTTGTGGTTATTTTCGTAACAAATGCACTGGAATCCACATCCACAGCAATTTAACAAATGCCCAAGCTAAGACTATGATAGAAGGCCTCAAATGAGCAGTATGTTGAGATAGCAAACCATTCACAGGACGTCAGGAGCCACAGTGGAGTCTTTTTTAAGGGTATATTAACATGTTGACTTAACTACATTATCATCTACATTATCGTCTCAAAACAAGAGTGAAAATATCCATGGCTGTTCAACCCAACAGAGAGAGCAACACTGAGTCTCCCTTCAGGTTCAGAAACTGAGTCACTGAAGAATTTAGAAATGTTTCGAAACATGTGAGCTAAAGTATTTATTTCTGTTCACCTGACACAAAATATCCCCAAGAATCCATGTTGATTTAGTCTGACTTATTGACCCATGACTTTATCAGTGAAGTAGCATGGTTGTAAGCAACAAAGGAGAAAATGATGGTATCCACCTAAGCATGGATCAAACAGAACTAAATCCTCTGGACAGAGATGAGGGCTGGCTCTCCAGGAAGAACTAAGCCTCATGCCAAAGTTAAGGGGTCAGGAGCCGGCGAAGTCAGCCATTTTAGGATCAGCAGCCCAGCAGTGGAGTAGGGGTTCCCTTCAGAGTCTTGGTCCTCCAAGGACTTCCTCCTAATCCCCTCCTAGAGAGTTTTTCATTGCCACCGTCATTGCCACTTGTTCATTAGTGATCTGGACCCGTGTGTGTACATGTCTGTTGTATAAAAAAGTGCTATATAAATAAATATGATTTTGACTGAAGGAAGAAACCACCTTCAGGGCACGCTACACCAGTCCTAATGTACACACTACACCAGTCCTAATGTATGTAGTTGGTTTTCTACAAAATGAACCGGGCCTCTATTTTTATGCTTTGATTTAAGACATGATTAATCATGTTCTTTATTATTGCCCCAATGGTATCAGAGCACATAAACAGTACTACATTTGATACATGGTTATATTTTACAAAGATATTAAGCACCCTGTGAGTTTAGCACTATCCTTGCTCACATCATACCTACATCACCAATAAAATAAGAAACATGAACACCAGTTGTTCGCCTTTCAATGTCGTTTCTTTGTTTTTCTCTCCAATGTGTCTCCCAGATCCATTATGCTACATTCTCAATATAAATCTGGAATTTCCACACTTGACACACCTTCATGACTAGGGGGAAAAAAGAGTGTAAAAAATTAGAGTTTTCTCCTTTCTTGAGAAAGGGTTGTTTTGGGGATTTAGTCTTAGATGTGGGAGGGATATAACTGGGGGAACTGCCCAGGAAAGCTGAGCGCCCTCTCTCTCTCTCTCTCTCTCTCTCTCTCTCTCTCTCTCTCTCTCTCTCTCTCTCTCTCTCTCTCTCTCTCTCTCTCTCTCTCTCTCTCTCTCTCCCTCTCGCTCTCCCTCCCTCTCTCTCTCTCTCTCTCTCCCTCCTAGTACTAGAGTGGGATCTATACTGTTTGAAAATGTGGCCGCCCTCTTATGAGTGACACAAGACATATTCTTTACAGTGCACATACCCCAAACACCTAACACATGGGACCGCAACATGCAGAGAACGGAGGAGTGAAAAGAGAAACAAAGATGCTTGTGTCAGTCTACTGACTTCTCTGCCCCCCATCATTACCCTACAAGCAGTAATGAGAGAGAGAGAGAGACACACACACACACACATATACAAGGAGTCCCCGCTGGGGCACGAATGTCACGGCAAGTCATCGGAGTCCAGGGCAGAATGCCGCGGTTACTGGGGTGTACATTTATCATGTTCCGTGCAAACATTCGCGGACTGCCAGAACCGCAGACGCACGAGCATCTACTCATTTGAACAGTCAGGCGCTATGACTCGCTACGGAGGAGCTCGAGCCATGTGAGGTTAGACGGAAAGTCAGTCGCGAGGACAGACGAGAGAAAACACGGTCACGCGCGGGTGAGGCTGCCTGGCGACATAACTGTTTTAGGCATCAAGGGAGCGTTTTAAAGTTTAAAACGTTTTTCCAAGGAAATTTTTTTTTAACTTTAAATATTTAATATTAAGTGGATATGTGTCAGTGAGCAGTCTTCAGTGGAAATTTGGGAGACGATCCCTTAATTCTCTGAAACATATCTCGATTCTCCCCAAAATACACAAATCTTATAAATATTTCTTTTCGACGACTGTGTCACCCACATTTGTGGCTGTTGCCACATCTGCTCTAAAGATGTCGGTGTGATTGACAGATAGCTTTCTCTCATGACTGAGCAGTAATCGTCTTTACCGGCTCTTCGGTATTGCAGCCCACGGACAAAGTGACAAATGACGTTTAATATGGTTGTTCCTGTCGTCTCAGAAAACTACAATGAAGCGCCGTGGATCTCTGCACCCCCAAGGAGACTTCTAACCCTGTTAACATTACAGGGGACAGGGAGGATAAACATTATACTTCACAAAGAATTATTCATGATCTTATTTTAATATGTTGGCCCAAACATTTAATGAGTCATCAGCAAACGAATGAACGAAAGAATGACGATCTGACTAAACTCACTTCCTGCTCAGTCCCCCACACACACCTATACCTCATCTACAAATGTTTACATATTCATTGCATTTGTCATGGCCAGACCAAGCAGAAAGACTAATTGTTTTTTCTAGAGGAGTCAGACTGAGTGAAATCAACTTCCTTTTCCCTTTGCTCCTGCTTAAACCTCTTTTACTGATTAATGATCCCATTTATTTTAAAGACTTTTTTTTAGACTGACAAATCAACCGGCACTACTAATGGCTCAATTAAGTTAATTTTGTTCTCATATGACATTCATTTCCTGTTTCTTTCTAAGAAAGCAAACCACATATTCCAGAGATGAAAATCTGTACTTGTGCAAAATTTTGCCAAGAAAATCCAGTAAAATTATAATAGACATGACAGCTGTTTGCATAAGATGAGGGCATCGTTGCATAAAACTAAGGCTCAAAACCCAAACATTGGTGCTAGCACATTGTGCATAGACAAAGCTGTTTAAGCCGTCTACCAAAACACCCCGGGCACTCAAACTTATACAAAAGCCCAGGAACGTATCACAAACCTGAACTTGTAGCAAACAACCCCAACATCTTGCTTTACATACTGAATTTTTCAGTAAGGCGGTATTGACACCTATTGACACGTTTCAGTATAGCTAATTCAGCTAATTCAGCATTTTAGTTCAGACAAGACATTATCTACAGATTTTGCAAGTACACCACACATTCTACCTTTTCAAGTCATTAGTAACTTTGAAGGATTTCAGCTGTGCTTTGGTTCTCAGGGTGAGCAGCTCTCTCCCTGTGAGGACCCAGGCCACAAGGCTGCTGAAATCTGTTCTGCATATGTGGGGTTAAGGGCCCAGTCATAAGTGTAAATCCCTAACTAGGCATTATGGTGGACAGAATTATAATTTTAGGTCATAGCTAGAATTATTGTAAAACATGGCAAAGAAATGCTAAAACCAGGGACTTAAATCATTTGCTGGCTCAGCAGTAGATCTAGACAGACATGTTCAAGCAAAGAAACCAAGCATGTAACCTCAGCTCTAGTGCAGGGGCTCCATTAATACTATGTTCACACAGTTCACACATTTTCCTCCTCTTTTCATCCACATGTGAGTATTCTCATTTGAAAAGCAATGTGACCAGCACAATGAACCTTTCATTTTCAATTCAAATTTGGCCCACTTTGGGATGATGAAATCCAACACATGTAGTATGCTGGAATGGGTGTAGTCTAAATGGCACAGTTTAATAATAAGTAGCTGTTTCAACTCTCCATCTAATAATTGTTAGTGTGATATGGGCAATAAGTCAAGAAACTGGACAAGGCAGCAGATCAAGAGTGTGGGGCCTTAGTCATCCTTAATCATCACAAGTAACTTTCTAATCCTTATTAAGAGAAAATTACACTGCACTGTTGATTTAGATTGATGAAATTATATCTGACTTCACATACAGAGCTTTGAAACTCAGAAGGGGTTTTCATGCCTACTGCCAAGAGCCTGTTTTTTTTTCTATCTACCAGTCTATATAAACTATGGTTTAAAGATGAATACACGGAGTCGGGGTGTGTGAAGTTACTTAGAAGCAGGACTTCATGACTGGAACAGGACAAACTGTAGTATATATTGAGAGCTGGCAATGATCATGATGCTGATCATGACACATAGGGGTATAGGTGTATATGGGTATATGGGTATGGGGGTATAGGTGCATATGGATATAGGTGTATGGGGGTATAGGTGCATATGGGTATAGGGGTAAGGGGTATGGGTGTATATGGGTATATGGGTATTGGGGTATAGGTGCATATGGATATAGGTGTATGGGGGTATAGGTGCATATGGGTATAGGGGTAAGGGGTATAGGTGTATATGGGTATATGGGGGTATAGCCTGCTCTTGGAGACTCTGCTCGTAGACTTTAAACAAATGTTCCTCAATTCATGTGTCTTCACAAACCCTGAGATGTTTTCTCCTGGTCCCCAGGGCTGCTCTAATGACTGGGTTTAGGTCACATCAGTCACCATTTACAAAATTTCGGCAGGCATGGTTGTTTATAGCGAAATGGAGATATTTAATTGGGCCTTACAACTTGATACTGACATTGAAAAAAGTTTTTCTGAATGAAGACTCACATCTAGGCTTTAGCGATATTCTGACTTAACCACATCATTCTAGCATTAAAATCTTTTTCCATTATTTATATATTTTTTCATTCACAAAACACGTGGTGGCTGGAAGGCTATTCAGTAGAGTCGGAATATTACAGAGTTAACTCTACAAGATGATGCATCTCTAGACATACCAAATGTGCAGACCTCTGTCCAAAAATGTCTTGTTTCTCTGTAAATCTTGAGTACTTTACTACAATTTTGAATATCTAGCTCTCAGTAAGATGGTGGGTCTCATACAGAAGCAGTTTTAAATCCAGTCCACAGGGGGCTCTCCCCCCATGCAATGCGCTCCCATATATTGATTTTGTCCCAGTTTTGTCTATCAGTTAACAGAGTTCTGTGTCTTTTGACTACATGGCCTGTGACCTACATCCCAACAAAAGCCTGGTCTAGCTGGAGGTCTCCAGAGACTAGAGCAGGCCACTCAGGTGTGGCGTACCTGTGCTAATGTCTCTCTCTTTCCTCTCGTCTCTCAGGATGTGTTGCAAGCTCCTGTTGTGGGTTCTGCTGGCGGGTGTGCTGAGTGTCCTGTCCGAGACTCGCAAGACCCGGCCTCAGGGCTCCATCCCCTCACCATACAAAGCCGGTTCCAACACTTCGGACCGTCGTGGACGCAAGCAGGAAGTTCTGGCCTCCAGCCAGGAGGCGCTGGTGGTGACAGAGAGGAAGTACCTGAAGAGTGACTGGTGTAAGACCCAGCCCCTCCGACAGACGGTCAGCCATGAAGGCTGCCTGAGTCGCACAGTCATCAACCGCTTCTGCTACGGCCAGTGCAACTCCTTCTACATCCCACGACACGTCAAAAAGGACCAGGAGTCCTTCCAGTCCTGTGCTTTCTGCAAGCCGCACCGCTTTACCGTGCTTACGGTCGAGCTCAACTGCCCCGACTTGCAGCCTGCATTCCGGCACCGAAAGATCCAGCGGGTCAAACAGTGCCGGTGCATTTCAGTCAACGTGGCAGAGTCCGGAAAACGATAGTGATGAGACTATGGAAGTTTGTTTGGGACAATATATGATAAACTCTTTACAGGATTTGATATTCAGTACCTTATGTAGGCAGCAGTGGGTCAGAAGCTGCTGTTTTGAAATGGCTGCACCCTTCATATTTTGTACTGGCATAGTTTTGTTTGGTTGTTTTTTTAATTATTGTGGCATGTGTTGGGAGTTTTGTAAAATCTACATCTCAAGACTGTGAGACCTTTGAATGAGCTCACCCCACACCCAAAAAGGCAGAGGGATAAAATCTTAAGGAGTTAAATTTGCCAGCTCCCACCACACAGCGTGGACAGAAATGGGCCTTGTGGCATACAAGAGCTTCATATTCATGGGTCTTAGTGGCAGCAGACTGGAAAAGAGAATCACTTTCTTACGCTGTTGGACAGGCATTTGAGTTAGCCAACCTAACAGAGCTTCCCACCGCCAGAGGTCTTGGAGAGAAGTTGATTCGTGCTGCTGGAATGTCAATCAGAAGGGGAGACTTGAACTGGCCAATTACACTGCTTGAGCAGACTTCAAATTATCTTATTCAATGAATACATTACATAAACATGTATTGCTAGACTGAGTATATAGATTATATATGAATCTATAGTACATTAAAATGTATATATCTAGAGAAAGAAATGAACTCTATTAAATCTATTTCAAATAAAATTGTTTTCTGCCCATCTTGGGAGACAAATAGTCAACCTATAATTGTCTGTTGGCTGATAACTTCTGAGAAATGTTAAGGTTTACACACAGACATTATAAACTACCGCACACTAAATCATGCACTATTAAATGCTTTTAATATCCCATGCAGTGTTGTTAGGGAAGTAATAAACATCTGCTGCTGTTACACTCCTGAATACATTTTGTTACACTGCAAAATCTAGACAAACAAAGAAACAATGTTTTTGTTTCATTACAATGACCTCCTTCGGCTCTTAACACCACTAAAAACATTTCCAACTCTCCAGAGAGCCACGTCCAACACCACAGCATGGTCTCACAATATACAAAAGAAAAAAATCCAAAGAAAATTCATGACTTATTATTCCTTTATTTTACATAAATTACACTATTTCCAAAAACAAGCAAAAAGATACAAACACTTATTGCATGTGGGCAAAACCTTCTTGCTCCAGATCCAGAGTGATTAACACTTTTGAACATGTACATGCTGAGACAGGAAAAGAAATAAAAAATAACCAGGAATATATTACATAAAGATGTTAATACTACTTTACATTAGATTAAATAACAGCATTTTTAAATACATGTCAAGCAGTCAAGTACTGTATGTTGCAATTAAAAAAATCCCTACAGAGTGTTTTTTCTTGCCAAGACAGTGTTGGTTAAGCAGAGTTCCCTTCCCAGAATGCATTTCAGGTCATACACCCAATACCAGTGGTGGGCTGCAGGAGGATGAATACAGCTCACGTTCAATCTCACGCGTCCTGCTGCAACACTCCCAATACAGCACACATTCAGTCTCACGCGTCTGCTGCAACACTCCCAATACAGCACACGTTCAGTCTCACGCGTCCTGCCGCAACACTCACATCCTTTCCTGCTTCCACATGACCAGTCTTCTGTCCATGCAGATTCCTTAGTGTCCTGTGCGTCGTACTGCACTGCAGTATGGTTTGTCCTATGTGGTTTTTGGAGCTCTGCGGGACAGTACGGAAGTGCTTGCAAGACCTCTAGCAACAAAACTGTGATGAGTTGTATTGGGGTGTACTGGACGTCTGGGGACACTCAAGAGAAGTCGGGGAGGCAGATCTGGTGCTCCTGTTTCTAGACATTAAAATGAGATGCCCGGTGAAGAGGAGCAGAGACGGGACACTGGAGACGGAGGTCTGAAAACGTCACCTCAACACGCTGACCTGAACTAATTAACGTAGATTTTTCATAATGCACTGAACCGCACATAACGCAGAACAGAACAAAACACAAAAGGTTTGTCTCTGCCCCAATCAGGCTTAGGTTCTCCTGTCCTGTTCCCTTTACTCTTTCACCTTTGACCCCCTCCCCCCACTCCATGGGCAACATCATCTCACAGGAAGTGACATCATGGAACTGCGATGTTGAGGCTTGATGCTGACGAATGAACTTTTAGGAGAGAAAGCCACAGTGGTCCTCACACTCCAGGCTCCATTCTGGAAGTTTCTCTTGTTTGTTTTCCTGCATGGGCCATGCATGTGAGGAGGCATCTACGTTTCAGCTCCTCCTCAGTCGGTCAGATTTTCATGCCCAGCTTGGCTTTCTGTGGAAGATGTAAAAAACGCCTGTCACGGTCATGCAACGACACGGGACCCCAGTGCACTGGCACAACACATTACGAGTCTCTCAGTGTCCAACATGTCTGATAAAACCAGGTTCTCTCCAGATAAAAGTAAAAAAAAAAGGCAATCTGGAAATAGTGTGTACCATGTCCAGTGTCCCTTTACATAATAAATGACCTTCAGGATACAATGAACTGTAACAGGTGGACTTACGATCCCAGAGGCGTGCTTGGGGTTTGACACTATAGGTGGCTTTTTTCCTTTGCTTGTCTAAAACATTCCTCAGCAGCCTTTAACCTAGTAACACACACACACACACACACACACACACACACACACACACACACACACACACACACACACACACACACACACACACAAAATAAATGTTATTGAAATTCTACACCTCCTATGGTGTCACAGTAATCAATATTTAAAATGTATTTCAATTTAAAATGTTTTAAAAGCAAGTGTAATCATGGTTTATAGGGTAAAAATACTGTGTTATGTACGCAGCTTTATTGCATGGGGGACAGTATAACAAAACTGACGACTTTAGTTCTGATCCAGCAAGATCGCTTCACACCCTTTGAGGTTATGAGGTAGGTTCCCATAGCTTCACACCCTCTGAGGTTATGAGGTAGGTTCCCATAGCTTCACACCCTTTGAGGTTATGAGGTAGGTTCCCATAGCTTCACACCCTCTGAGGTTATGAGGTAGGTTCCCCATAGCTTCACACCCTCTGAGGTTATGAGGTAGGTTCCCATAGCTTCACACCCTCTGAGGTTATGAGGTAGGTTCCCATAGCTTCACACCCTCTGAGGTTATGAGGTAGGGTTCCCATAGCTTCACACCCTCTGAGGTTATGAGGTAGGTTCCCATAGCTTCACACCCTCTGAGGTTATGAGGTAGGTTCCCATAGCTTCACACCCTCTGAGGTTCCCATAGCTTCATACCACTGGCAAAGCCACAATTTTCACATAGCTAGATAGATCCCTGCTCCTCAACACTAGAGTCTGTGCTTGATTACTATTGTAGAAGTATCACATTTCTGACAGTTTACTCTTTCTCTCACTATCTATCCATCCATCTTAAGTACGGACCTCTACCTCCCCATGTCCTGTTACCATGGTGGCAGGAGGGAGGAGTGAGAGTCTGCAGGGTCCCTTCAGCCCTCATTTCATTCACCTCTAACCCTTCAAAACAGCTGAAGGAGATAGAACAGCACCATAATTGGAGATGTGTTGGAAACAACAAGTTGGAAGCAACCCAACACATTGCTGCGTTGGGGGGGGGGCAGGCAGAGGTAAGAGGTAAACACGCTGAAGCCATGGTGTGTGTGTGTGTGTGTGTGTGTGTGGGGGGGGGGGGGGTGTCCCTGTGATCGTGTTCATCATGACATCATGAAGAGAATAAATAGATTTATTTGAATTAGTGTCATACGCATGCTCCGGTTTCATCATGTAAATGTGCTAAGGGCCCTTGCACACAGGACTGCAGGACCCAGGTCAGTTCCTTTTACAGCACAGTCAAAGCATTCCTGATTGGTACTGGTTCACTCTCCTTAATAGCTTTTAACTTGTGTCTGGTGGCCTTAATAGACTCCATCACTACTTGCGCCAAACCCCCCCCCCCCCACCTTCCCCCACAAGTGGACAAATATTACAAGGCCTCGGTAAACAAACAGTACAAAAGCCCCCACACAGTCATGCACAGAATTCTGGGAAGAAGGAAGACAAAAGCAAAAAGGTCATTTTTTGGAGAAGATGAATTTGGCTGCCAAGAGAGCTGTCTATGTGTAGCATGCAGGCACGCAGGCCGCAGTGTCTGCCCCTCAGAGAGCTGCAGGGGGGGACCAGGCTCAGAGAGCTGGGGGGGGGGGGGGGGGGAAGAAGACCAGGCTCAGAGAGCTGAGGGGGGGGGGGGGAGACCAGGCTCAGAGAGCTGGGGGGGGGGGGAGAAGACCAGGCTCAGAGAGCTGAGGGGGGGGGGGGGGGGGGGGAGGACCAGGCTCAGAGAGCTGGGGGGGGGGGGGGGGGGGGGACCAGGCTCAGAGAGCTGAGGGGGGGGGGGGGGGAGACCAGGCTCAGAGAGCTGGGGGGGGGGGGGGGGGGGGGGGGGGGGGGGGGGGGGACCAGGCTCTGGTGGCTGCTGCTCTGGGACTGCTTGCCCTTCAGGGCGCCTCTCCAGGTCCAACTCCAACATCCACGCCTGAGCCAGGGCCGCCCTGCCATCAGCCAACCAAGACCGCGCGCCTACAAACCCTAATATGGTGCTGCTCCTCACCAGGGTCGTGATCTGCTCCGCTCCAGAAACTCTCCCCTAACAGTGCTGGAGGAAGCGTTTGAGGAGAACACTGACACTCGCCAGAATCGTGTGCGTGCTCGCTCGTGAGAGAGGAGGAGACAGGAAGGGCTGATGGTGGCAGGAAGTCGGAAGTCTGACTAATGTCTTGTCTACAAGTTTAAGGGCTCTCCAGCATCTGATCCACATGTGGATTCTGAGGTTTGATCTGTGTGTGTCTGTATGTGTTAAGGTCAACTGCTCCACAAACTTTACATTGAGTCTGTAATGTGACAGGACTGTAAACATTTGTGAGTTTGGTATAAAGCCACAGGCCCCTCTGGTCTCTCCAAACCCCTTAAATTCTTCAGTTCATCACATTCATCAGCATCTGTGCACAGTATAACTGGCCTGTCCGTCTAGAATCATCCCCATGCTGCTGTAGACTGCAGGGCCTGGTCTGATCCGTACAGATGGTTTTCATGCACACAACCATGAAAATGACTGCTAAATCTGATCTCAAACTGTTTTACAGTGTCACACATACTAGATAGATGGACACATCAATCCCAAATGGCCCGTCAGATGCCCAACAGCTCAACAGACTGCCACAAAACAGATCTGGTTTATAGAAGGCCTGCATCTCCATCCCATTGGGGCATTGAGGCACAGCATAATCTGCCCTTTAGATCGTAGGTGAAGTGAGGTGGGGTGGGTGAAGGAGGGTGGGGGGTTGTACATCCAGTACCTTTACAGTGCCCCTCTACTGGTTTGATCTACTGGAACATTTAGGTCTGTTCATAGAGCATCATTGCACACCTAATCACCCTTACACCGCCCCCTCTATTTGTTACCACAAGCAATTAATTACGTGAGCAAAAGAACAGCAAGGAGGAAAACCAGATCTTTAAAGAGCTGCGATTATGTCTACTTATGCAGAAGTAATAACATAATGGAAAAAAACCCCATAAGTGCTGCTATAAAGTAAAAGCCCTTAATATTCCGATAGCATATTAGCATTTCCTCACTGGACTGAGGCCTTCTCCTCCCAGTCTGGCTTGCTTGGTTAGTTTCTCCTACCATGTGCAACAAAGCAGAATGAAGCGGGATGGTGCTGAGTGGTGAAAGGCGAGTCTTTAAGGACCCGGGTGAGCGGCGGGTTCCACTGGGCCTGAGCGTCGGGGCCGCGGGAGAGCTGATCAACGCTCTGCTGCCTCAGGCTGCCGCACTTAAGCCCGTGTTTAGCTAAGGGAAGTCTTTACGCACAGGGAGGCTTAGAGAAACAAATCAACACATGAGCTCCTCGTGAGACCGGGGTCAACCGCACACACGCACGCACAGGACAGGGGGAGTTGGGGGGGGGGGGGGGGGGGGGGGGGGGTGTGGCGGCATCTTGTCCTTGTTGTGTCAGATAAATCGTTCGTTGTCTGACCGGTCTCTGTTGACTCCATCCTTTCAAGGACACAAATGACAGCGATTCATGGCCAGCTGGGGCCAAAGTGACACAGAGAGGCAAAATTCTTTGGGGTTTTAGGTGCCACTGGAGAAGGAAGACAAACACTTTAGAGACAGATCTACTGATTAAAGGGGGGCAGCAAATGTCAGGAGAAATGCAACACTCGTGTCTGCCAGTGGGAACTAATCTACCTAATGTCAGAGCACTCGGGGGGGGGGCTATTGAGGGAGATGTACTTAAGGAGTCAAAAGCTCTCACTTTGCACTATCAGAAAGAACAGCTCTGTTCAACAAAGTGCCATCTTATCAACTCACGGGAGGGATGCAGGAACAGAAAGGCAGTGAAAGAGGACAAGGTGTCTTCTCACCAGGGCTTCTGCACTGCTCTCACACACATTCACAAAGAAATCAGACTTTTACCTCAGTTAGCTATTCAGTAAAAGTGCCACAGAAACACAGTAGTACCAAATGAAACAACCCACCTGTGCATATAGAGATAGGGGAGGGGTATATAGAGAGAGGCAGGTGGGTAGAGAGAGGAGAGGAGAGAGAGAGAGAGAGAGAGAGAGAGAGAGAGAGAGGGCAGGTGGGGTAGAGGAGAGAGAGAGAGAGAGAGAGAGAGAGAGGAGAGAGAGGAGAGAGAGAGAGAGAGAGAGAGAGAGAGAGGAGGAGAGAGAGAGAGAGAGAGGGCAGGGGTATATAGAGAGAGGGCAGGTGGGGTAGAGAGAGAGAGAGAGAGAGGAGAGAGAGAGAGAGAGAGAGAGAGAGGAGAGAGAGAGAGAGAGAGAGGAGAGAGAGGAGAGAGGAGGGCAGGGAGTTAGGTATATAGAGAGAGGGCAGGGAGAGGGAGAGAAAGAGAGAGAGAGAGAGAGAGAGAGACGATAGGGGAGGGGGTATATAGAGAGAGGGCAGGTCGGTAGAGAGGGTGGGGGAGATGGATGGTCACTACATTGCACTGTGGTCAATTGTGATTTTTTTACACCCCAATCAAAAATTTGTCCTCCGCTTTTAACCCATCTGTGCAGTCAGAACACACACACACACACACGCACACACACCGCACACACACACTAGTGATTACTAGGGGGCAGTGGATCACACGTGCCCTTCACTGTGCTTCAATCACAGTGACTGCTCATTGCTCTACATTACAGTACACACAACTGCTGGACTGATGACACCAAGTTATATTTTATATCATGTATGAAACAAAGCACAAAATACAGCTTCTCAAAAAATAAACAAAAAAATAAACACCTGCAGGGGGGAATAGCCAGAAAGGTGCAGATGAACGTGATTCCCCGCTCCTTCACACGGAGGTGAGGAGGACACGGTCATGGCCTGAACAGATTCCCCTCAGTCAGTGCCTCCAGGGGCCAGGTGGGAGTCCCAGACATCGTATAACGTAGTAAAGGGAGCGGAGGGAGAGGGGGGGCTGGCCAGATTGGGCGGAGTGTGAGGTTAAAGAAACACCAACAGACTTGTGCAGTTCGGGACCGATGGAGCCAGATATGGCCGCCCCTCAGAGGCGTTTCCCCATGAATAATGGAGAAGTCTTCCCGCTCTGCTCTGTCTTCAGCAGACCGGACACATTTGTGTTTGTTGACTCTTGACGATATCACAAAACCTCATCAAAACCACTGGAAGCTAACTGTATTAATCAAGTATTCTTTCCATTACTGGGGTTACAAAAATAGTCAAGGTTCATTTCACAAGCTCGCCCCTTTTCAGTGAATTTTAAATACAGGAGATATAATCTAATATCAAACATATGGCACAAGTTCTGGGAGAACTAAGCTTAAAGGCAAACAGCAAGCCAGCCACAGCTACACAAAA
>NC_135213.1:9130821-9148446 GCF_052324685.1 Brachyhypopomus gauderio | reverse complement strand
ACACACACACACACACACACACACACAGCAAACCAAACAAATTAACATAGCTGGTTCATATTTCATGTTTTTCTGTGCTTCTGTGGCTCCCATTTCCTTAAGTTTTCATGTCAGCTCACTTACACATGATGGCAACACTGAGCAAGAGCACATTTAAATGGATATGAACAAAATGTTCTTAAGCCTGAAGCCAGTGTTTCAGATGGTGTGTGTATGTGTATGTGTGTGTGTGTGTGTGTGTGTGTGTGTGTGTGTGTCCATGCTCACCCTCCGTCCCAGGATCTGGTTGATAGCAGCACTCTCCTTCAGCGTACACTCCGCCACCACTTTGGCCCTCATCTCCTTCATGTAGAGCATGAAGGCGTTCAGGGGCTTCTTTATGTGAGGTTTCTTCTTCTCATCCTCCTTCTTCTGGTCCTGATGTTTCCTGTTAGTGGAGCACAGTGGACTCATCACCTGCCTTTGGAAGGTATGGAGACCAAGGCCGGGTCCAAAACCCGTGTGTGCTGGTGCGTGTGTGTGTGTGTGTGTAGTGTGTGTGTGTGTGTGTGTGTGTGTGTGTGTGCGTGTGTGTGTGCGTGTGGTGTGTGTGCGTGTGTGTGTGTGTGTGTGCGTGTGTGTGTGTGTGTGCGTGTGCGTGCATCTCTACTCACGAGCTGTTGAGGTGCTGATGTCGCTGTGGGAAGACTCCTGCTTGACGTTGGGTGTGACGATGGCCGGGTGCGGGATTCCCGTGGTGTGCAAACTGTGGTGGGGGGGCACCATGTGTGGGGGGAATCTGGAGGAGAGAAGACTGTGTAAATCGTCAGTGTGGACACGGGTGAAATGGGGGGTGGACACACACACACACACACACACACACACCAAAACAGTCATGCAATATCACACGTAACACATGCAATATGAGCATATAAAGAGGCATTTACTGCAACACATTGTTTAGACTCGTGTTTTCGGGTAAAGAGGGAGTACTGCAGATGACAAATCTAAAAACACTTTAAGAATTTCGGAGATTTTCAGGACATGGGGATGGGAATGTGGAGTTGTCCTTATCTTTGAAAGGTTCCTAATTCTCTATATTAACACTGGCCCGTTGATTGATTTGGAAAACTGTTTATGTTCAGAGCTGGTGTGGTCATCCTCCAATCCCCTCCCTGTCTTAGTGCGTAGTGGATCAATAAAAGCAATTTCTCATGGCTATAAAGATTTTAAAGATTATCTTAAATGAGGTCTTAAAGATCCATCTCGCTATCTCTCAACACAAAGTAACTAGCCTGAAGAAAGCCTAGATAAATTCCTATGTGGTGGTGTTGAATCCGAGTGAATTTTGATGCGTCTGTGTGTCTGTAAGCTGTGTGTACACACACACACACACACACACACACACACAACACACACACACACACATCTAAAAAATAGAAGTGGAAGATGATGAAAAAAAGAGAAGGAATATTAAAAAAAAAAAAAACCACACCACCAGCTCATTATCCGGCTGAGTGTGGCTCCATGGCTTGGAGCCAGAATATAATGATGAGCATAAACTCACAAGGAACAACTAGTTTCTGTTGGAGGCTCTCTCTGGGGACTGTGTTCCCCCCAGTCTCTGCTCTGCACTCCTCCCGTCCAGGCCTGACACATCGGTGTTTGCGCCATGTCATCAGCCCGCCCGGCTCTACTGAGTGGAGACCCACGCAATGCAGGAGATCCACAGTCATTAGGCCCTCCCACCCCCCGCTACCCCGCTACCCTCCTCCTTGTTAAAATTTCCTCTGTTCTACCGCCCAATTTTCCCCCCTTCGCTCCTCCTGACTGTCCCGTCAGCCCCCGGTTCCTCCCCCCACCCCCCCCCCCCCCCCCCCCACCCCCCCCCCCCCCCCCCCCCCCCCCCTCCCCCCGGAGCCGTTAGCCACGGCGAGGCCAGGTTATGGTTTAAACATGATGGCCATCGCTTTGAAGCGGAGGGCATCATCCAGCTCATCAGCACAGAACAGAGTCCTGCCACCAATTTAGCCCTACAGAGAGAAAGAGAGAGAGAGAGAGAGAGAGAGAGAGGGGAGGGAGAGAGTAGGGGAGAGAGAGAGAGAGAGAGAGAGAGAGAGAGAGAGAGAGAGATAGAGAGAGAGATGAGAGAGAGAGAGAGAGGGAGAGAGAGAGTTGGGGAGAGGAGAGAGAAAAACAGAGATGGGGAGAGAGAAGAAAGTGGAGAGAGAAAGGAAAAAGGAAAAGACAGGACCAGAGGGAGAGAAAGAAGAAGAGAGGGAGTGAGAGAGAAGAGAGAGAGAGAGAGAGAGAGGGACAGAGACAGGGAGGTGAGACAGAAGAGAAGAAAAAGGGAGATGACGATGGAGGGAGGGAGAGGTAGACAGACAAAGAGAGAGAGAACGACAGAGAGAGACAGACAGAGAGAGGGAGAGAGAGAAGGAGAGAGAGAGAGAGAGAGAGAGAGAGGGAGGGAGAGAGAGAGAGAGGGAGAGAGAGAGGGGCCCTGCAGGCTCAAATGTCTCAATCTTCTCTTGCCAGCCGCGTGGCAGCGAGTGCCATTTAATTGCTGATTGGAGCTCTGGCCCTCATGCCTGTTTAATGTGTAATGATCCTGCCGGTGGACTCTCTCTCCCACTCTCTCTCCCACGGCCCTGAGCCGAGCGGAGGTGCACGTGGAGGAGCATATGAAAGGACAGGCCCAGGCAGGGGGCAGGGCCCCCACATACCTCCCCCCCCCGCCGCCTGGGACAGGCGCCAGAGCCGGGCCTTTCGGCCCATTATCAAAATAAGGGAGGTGGTTTGCTGGGCCAGGGTCCACTCTCCCCTTCGCCTCCCTAGATGTCTTCTTCAGGAGACGGCCGGAATACCTGCGTGCGGCACGTTAACGTGCAGGAAGACAGGGAGGGCGGTGGGGGGCGCCCAAGGCCCAGACCTCCCCAGCCAAAGCAGAGCACAGAGGGCACAAAACCCTACAGAGAGAGTGCTCTCTCTCTCTCTCTCTCTCTCTCTGTCTCTCGCTCTCTCTCTCGTAATCTTCTGGGTCATAAAAACGCAAACACAATTAATGAAGACTGTTCCTGGCACTCATTATTTTTCCAGGAGGCGGGCCGCGGTGTGCCGGGCAGCCGGGGGTACGCGTGTGCACCGCCGTTTTGACACAAACATGCTAACGCGCTTTCCCTGCCCACAGACGGGAGACCACCACCTATTAATCTATGCTAATTCAATTACAGATTATCAAAACACATTAGCTCTCCCCAGCCCAGCTCCAATCCCCCTAGCCCCCATTCAGCAGATTCAATTAGGCAGCACTGGAAATAGGATGATCATGGTATAAAGGGCTCGTTAGGGGGGAATTAGCTGTCACTTAAGCCCAGGTCTACTGGAGGCAGGCGCACCGGCAACATGTGCAGGCCTACGCAGGTGCCAGAGCACTGGGCTGCCACAGATCGACCAATCGCGGCAGTGGGGCGGAGCTCAGGCCCAACTGCTGGCCTATCAGGAGAGATGCAACCTGCCCACAGCCACATGCGCACAAGCGTGTACGTGTACGAGCACACGCGTGCACGTGAGAGGCAGCTCCACGTGGGTACTCCCTGCTAGTGGTGTCCAGCAGCTGGGGGCAAGGCCTTGGGCTCCACTGTCCTAACGGTCACTGTGCTTTGTGCTGTCACCTTGTAGTGTTAAATTAACCCAACTACACTTTCAATTGGCAATGATAAAAAGTCAAGCGTTTCAATGTGGTAAAATTCACCACTAAGTTACACACACATTCACTCAGACAGACAGACAGACACACCCACACACACTCACTCAATCACTCACTCTTTCTCACTCACTCTAACTCTCTCACTCTCTTCTAATATCTCTCTTCCATGGATATGTAGGGCCCATTGAACTGCTTTTCTAATCACACAGCCACTAAAGAGCAGTTTGATATTGTCAGCAGACAGGCTGGGGTCCTACCAACTATCAACCAGGCCTGATGTCTGCGCCTTCATCATTATCATCATCCTCACCAGTGGTGAGCCAAGTGTGATGAACCAAGTCTGCGGATGGGAGATGGAAGGTGTAGGTGTAGGTGTAGGTCTACCTGCAGGTGTATGTGCAGGTGTACGTGTAGGTGCAGGTGTATGTGCAGGTCTACCTGCAGGTGTTTGTGTATGTGCAGGTGTATGTCTAGGTGTACCTGCAGGTGTACGTGTAGGTGCAGGTGTATGTGCAGGTCTACCTGCAGGTGTTTCTGTATGTGTACATGTGAGTACTGCACCTACACCTGTATGTGCAGGTGTACATGTATGTCCAGGTGTATGTGCAGGTGTACGTGCAGGTGTAGGTGCAGGTGTACATGTATGTGCAGGTGTAGATGCAGGTGCAGGTGTATGTGCAGGTGTACATGTAGGTCCAGGTGTACGTGTAGGTCCAGGTGTATTTGCAGGTGTACATGTAGGTCCAGGTGTATGTGCACGTGTATGTGTAGGTCCAGGTGTATGTGCAGGTGTACCTGCAGGTGTACGTGTAGGTGCAGGTTCAGGTGTATGTGCAGGTGTAGGTGCAGGTGTACATGTAAGAGTAGGTGCAGGTGTATGTGTAGGTGTAGGTGTACCTGCAGGTGTACGTGTAGGTGTAGGTGCAGATGTACGTGTAGGTGCAGGTGTACGTGTAGGTCCAGGTGTATGTGCAGGTGTACCTGCAGGTGTACGTGTAGGTGCAGGTGCAGGTGTAGGTGCAGGTGTATATGTAAGAGTAGGTGCAGGTGTATGTGTAGGTGTACCTGCAGGTGTACGTGTAGGTGCAGGTTCAGGTGTATGTGTAGGTGTATGTGCAGGTGCAGGTCCAGGTGTAGGTGCAGGTGTACATGTAAGTGCAGGTGTACATGTAGGTGCAGATGTACGTGTAGGTGCAGGTGTACGTGTAGGTGTATATGTAGGTGTAGGTGCAGGTGTCCATGTAGGTGCAGGTGTCCATGTAGGTGCAGGTGTAGGTGCAGGTGTACATGTAGGTGCAGGTGTCCATGTAGGTGCAGGTGTAGGTGCAGGTGTAGGTGTAGGTGCAGGTGTACATGTAGGTGCAGGTGTATGTGTAGGTGTAGGTGCAGGTGTATGTGTAGGTGTATCTGTACGTGTAGGTGCAGGTGTATGTGTAGGTGTATGTGTAGGTGCAGGTGTACGTGTAGGTGTAGGTGCAGGTGTACATGTAGGTGCAGGTGTAGGTGCAGGTGCAAGTGTAGGTGTATGTGTAGGTGCAGGTATATGTGTAGGTGCAGGTGTACATGTAGGTGCAGGTGTATGTGTAGGTGCAAGTGTACGTGTAGGTGTACATGTAGGTGCAGGTGTAGGTGTACATGTAGGTGCAGGTGTAAGTGTAGGTGCAGGTGTATGTGTAGGTGTAGGTGCAGGTGTACATGTAGGTGCAGGTGTAGGTGTACGTGTAGGTGCAGGTGTACATGCAGGTGCAGGTGTATGTGTAGGTGCAGGTGTACATGTAGGTGCAGGTGCAGGTGTAGGTGTACGTGTAGGTGCAGGTGTACATGTAGGTGCAGGTGTATGTGTAGGTGCAGGTGTACATGTAGGTGCAGGTGCAGGTGCAGGTGTAGGTGCAGGTGTACGTGTAGGTGTATGTGTAGGTGTAGGTGCAGGTGTATGTGTAGGTGTAGGTGCAGGTGTACATGTAGGTGCAGGTGTAGGTGCAGGTGTACGTGTAGGTGCAGGTGTATGTGTAGGTGTAGGTGCAGGTGTACATGTAGGTGCAGGTGTAGGTGCAGGTGTATGTGTAGGTTTAGGTGCAGGTTTAGGTGTAGATGTATAGAACAGCTCATCTCTTTCTGGCCTCTCATGATTTTAAAACATTATAACCACAGACTATAACAGATTTGTCATCCACAGTTAACCCTTCCTACCTCTCACACCACAGTCATCTTAGTGCAGTCATCTCAGTAACCCTGGGGAGCGATCGCGTCAACCAAACAAAAAAAAAAAAAAAAAAAAAAACTCAATAAACTTTCTGTCTTTCTGATTCTCACGCATGTTGCTTTTGTTTCTCACGTATGTTTCTCTCTGTTTCTTGGGCATGTCTGTGTCCATATATCCACAGATATGGTTCCCACAGAGAGTCAAATCCAGAGAAGACATTCACAGTCCTCTCTCATCCCCCCCCATTCATGATAAACGGTCTTTGGGGGCCTCATTATAAAAGCCTAACAATAATTAATATTTTAATAGAGAGCAGTGCACCAGAGCCTGTCTTTCTGTCTTCCTGTCTTTCTGAACAGGCGTGAGACGTCCCTCCTTGGGGGAAAGTTTAGCGCCTGTTTCGGGTGGACGCGACCGCTCCTCCGGCCCAAACTCCCAGTCCAAATCACACCGTCCTGCAGTGCAGCTCACCTTGACATGGAGGCGTTGACAGTGAGGGCAGTTGGATAGGGGTGTCGAAACCCTCCTGTGGTGATTGGGTACACCGGTTGACCTTGCCTGAGAAAAGAAAAAAAGGTATGGAGGTAAAGAAAGGGATGAAACAAGACGCCAAAAAAAAAGCGCCACCCTCTCTCTCTTGCTCTCTTTCACTCTCCCTCTCTCTCCGTGCAGGCGGCTTTATTCGTATTTGATCAGAACAAAAAATCGAGGGGACTGCAGAGCGTCGATCAAAGGGAGGCAAACTCCGAACAATTTGAATGCCACAAATCTGATAGGAATGGCTAATTAAATTTCATAACCCCACGCTTGGTGCCGGTGGAGGCCGTTCTCCTGAGCTGGAACTAGGTGTTTTGTTGTGATAATTAAAGACGAAGCGCCGGCCCCTTTAATGGAGCCATCACGCTAATTGAGGTCTACACATCCAAAGACAAACAATAATGAATGTAAATTTATACCAAAATAAAGTGCATGGAATCAAAGGGCCGAGGCCCGCTCGGGGCCTCTCTCGGTATTTAGAGCGGGGTGAGAAAACATTAAATTAACAGAGCTTAATTTGTAGCCTTTTGTCATATTAACAAGTGTTGACAAGAGTTACCAGGGGAGAGCCCCCGTGTGGAATTGTGGGTAAAATACTGGCAATCACAGTTCATTATTCTAATTGGACAATACAGAGACATGCAAAATAGCATTTGCCACAAAGAAGCAACTTAGGGTTTCAGGAGGAAGAAAGTCACAGTGCGTTGCTGTGGGCCCCAGAGGCGCACGCCGTGAATGTATAAACAGCTGAGCTGGAGAAGTCCCTGTGGTTTACTACCACGCAGCTCTTTACACCGCTTACACACCGAGGGGCCCTCAGCAAGGGCCGGCAACGCCAGAGGTAGCAAAACGATTGATTTACGACAGAGAAGGAGAGCCACCGATTACGACAATCACTTCAAGCTGTTTCCACAGGGAGAAAGTGGCTTTCCGAAGATATATAACCTTGTCAAGAAAACATAAAATGGCCTGATATTATTGAAACGGCAACAAGGCTGCAGACTAGGACGGCACTGCTGCCGTTGAGTGACGCCAAGGAGAAAAAAAAGGCACAGGACCACACAGACGTGAGGAGAAGTGAGTCTGAGAAGACAAAAATAGAGAAATAAAATGGTGTGCTTACTGTGGTACTAACCATCCTAGCGGATGGGGGATCTGGCCCACAGTGCCAGGCGACAGGGGGTAGTAGGGAGATATATCCGGAGGGTGCGGAGGCCTCGGGATTCCTGCAAGAATATTTCAGAGAGAGAAAGCAGAGGGGGGGAGGGAGGGGGGGGGGGGGGTGAGACCGGGAAAACATCCGTTCACCTGTCTGACGCTGAAATTCCCTTATGAAGTTTGAGTGCTGAATTCATCCTTTGTGGAAGGTACAATTGAACAGAGTCAACATCACAGGGAGGTGGGCAGAGAGAGAGAGAAAGAGAGAGAGAGAGAGGGAGGGAGATACAAGGAGAGGGAGGGAGGGAGAGAGAGAGAGAGAAAGGGTGAGGTAGAGAGGGGGGGGGGGGGGGGGGTTGTGCTAGCGTGTAGTCCGCTACACAACACGCTCTGATCAAAGCTTGTGGAGGCAGCCACAAAGTACCACAGAGGAGAAAGAAGAACAAAAAAACAAAATCACACACACACACACACACACACACACACACACACACACACACACACACACACACACACACACACACACACACACACACACACACACACACAGACAGACACACACACACACACCAAACAGCAGCCTGTCACATGTGTCTGTTGAATCAGAGGGTTACCAATATGCGATAATTGTGGTTTAGAAGCGAACCGGCAACACTACTCTACCCCCCAAGCAGGTGTGGTTTGGCTGGATTCAGCATCCTGCAACCAGGCTCAGTGACAACTCTGGGTCCTGGAGTCAAACCAATCCGATTCTCTTCAGCTGGGATAAAGGTGCTGAACTTTGAAATGGCACTTTTGAAATCATCTGATATCACAATCTGCTTGAGCTCACAGGACTGAGGAATTTCATCTTTTCCATAGAAAAATGGAGGAAAAGTCCAAAATAATTCCAAATCTTCCAAAATAAGACCCCAAAAAGGTTTTGCAGAACATTTTAGCACAAAAATAAATAAACATAACTTATCACTTAATTTTTCCAAAGTACTATTTCAATAAGTATGTCAAGCATGTCAGGGTGATGCTAGTGATTAGCCTCTTAGCAGGGCTATCATGGTAGCTCAGTCTTTGGCACAGCTAGCAATAAAACTTAACTCAAAAGCTGATTTCTCACAAATAAATAGAGAAATAATCATCCCAATTCACAGGCTTAAATGTATCTAAATGTTACTGAAAAAAGTGGATATCCGGTGTGTGCTATGCCAAGCTAACACATCATTAAAAACGCTACAGCATTCCCACCATGCAGTTTTATTATAGCACGTAAATTAATTAAATGCTAAACTCAATTAAGCGCCCAATTAAACGCCACATTAAACAGCCTTATTAGCCTTGTGTTGTCACCAAGAGCATACAGTTAGCTGTTAGAGAGAGCTCTGAGCAGCTGCTGGCTTTGCTACCATATAAGAGAAAACAAGGCCGTCGCACAAGGAAGAGTTAATACTTAAGTGCGAGAGAAGGTACCGATTCCTTACTGAAGATCCATCAAACAGAGGATGACCAGGGCAGCAGAGCTTGGTGTCAAAGAATCTCTAGTATGTTCTGGACTCCCACAAGTTCCACGTGAAACATGTGTTTACACAATTTTGTCCCAAAAATTGATGCAGGAGTGAAGCGTTGAGGAGGGAAAGAAGAATGACGCCGTCTTCTGTGTCCCCCTCAGGGTCTTTCCAGACAGGTGAGAGACGTCATAAGAAAGAAACTTCTTGGCAGGGCACCAGACCAGTCTCAGACCCTGGCCTACTGCGCACAGCGCACGTGGCCCTTCTGCTCACGTGAGGGAGTCTGTTGACCATAAGAGTCCCATCTAGCTGCGTTTTGTTGCCGACACACGTGTGGCGCTTTCGGTGGCGGCTGGCTGTGTAGGCTGGAAGGTGTTTGTGTCTGTTTTCATACCTGTTTTGGGGTCCACGTCTGTCTGTAGGTGTGGGGGAGGGTTCCCTGGTGTGAAATGTTCATTGCTGTAGGTGATCAGAGGTGTGAGCGGGTGCACATGGTGAGGGTGCTGCACCACAGGGACCTTATTAGACTGGAGAAAGAATGAGAGTGGAGAGAGAGAAGGGGGGGGGAGAGAGAGAGAAAAGAACAAGGTGTTAATATCTGTTTTGCTTTAAGGCAGGGAAACACCTCCGCTTTGCTCTACATTACTCCAACCCCAGTGAAACGCTACGCTATCAGTTTATTGAGCTGTCGACTCTGACCACAGGCCTGGGGTCATAATGCTGTGGTTTGTAATTAAAAGCACCGGCGGTGCTGATCCACAGGAGATCAGGTCACCCGACGCTGCCAACAGGCCGCTTGGTTACAATATCCTCCCGGACCGGCCCGTCACCCTGCCCACAGCCATCATCGCACGTACAATCAGTGAAACCACCTAATAGACAAGATGGCAAGCAACCCAAACACACTTGAGCAGCGGCCCCTGGCCTCCTGCCTCTCTCTCTCTCTCTCTCTCTCTCTCTCTGCTCCCCCGCCTTTTCTCCCTCTCCCTCAGGCTCCTGCCTGAACACCCCCACTCCCGCGACGCTGCTTGTTTAGGGAGGGTTCACATTATTAAACCCGGAGAGGGGAGATTGAGAAAATCCATTTCTGCGTCGTGGCCAAATTGGTTTTAGCTATGTAATCTGCTCTTTGTGCTCCTAAGTGGCCCTGGCCCTGGTTTTCAATTACCCAAGATTACAGCAGAGCAGAGGGGTGCTGAAGCATAGCCTGGTGGCAGCACACACCCAGCTCACGCTCCCTAACCAGATTACGGCCGTGCCGTAGATTAGACAGGCCCCGCCGCGGCTCACGCCAGCGGTACAGTTGGCCCGGCCTCGCTGACAATCCCCCCGCCGTTCAACTGACTGCGTAGGAGAAGCTTGGGTGACCCCGGGGTGGGGGGGCGGATGCCTCGGTCCGTGGGACGATCCCTGCTGCCGGGCCTCTAGTGGAGCCCTGCGAGGTGTAGCGTGCAGCGTCTGACTGACAGCAGCGTGTCCGTTCCAGAGGACTGGGGGAGAGTGACAGGGCGTGTGTGGAGGACGGGCCCCTCGCACCCCCCCCTTCACAAGGCACTAAATCAAGGACGGGCCCCTGGCAGAGCCGGTCGTCACACAGCACTCGGAGGGGGGTAAAGGGGGGGGGGGGGGGGGGGGGGGAGGACAATGACACTGACCATTTGTACAGGCGCTATGAACGCAGACACAAGCCAGGCTTTTGTCAGCCTTAATCTACCCGAGTCACTCCCCCCACATTTAGAGCAGAGGGGACGGGCCCCTACATGTCCAAGTCTGACAGCAGCTGGGGTGAGAGTGGCTAAAGCATTCAACCAGGGCCCCTCTGACGGAGAGAGAGAGGGAGAGAGAGAGAGAGAGAGAGGGAGAGAGAGAGAGAGATGGGCCACACTGAACAAGGGGGGGTGGGGTGTTCCACTCCGCCATATTGTCAATGAAAGATTAATGAACTGAACAGAGCTGCTGGGAGAAAGAATAGGGCTCTGGGGACTCATTCAGGCCCCTGAGCACAGCTCCGGCTGGAGAGAGAGAGATCGCGCTAGCACTAGACTCTGTGGAAAAGGGGTAAAAGAAAAGTGAAGGTAAGGCCAGAAAAAGGAGAGAGAGAGAGAGAGAGAGAGAGAGAGAGAGAGAGAGAGAGAGAGAGAGAGATAGGGCAACCCGTTAAAATGGGAAATGTAGAGGTGGGAGAGGGTTTAAAAAAATAAAACCTATCAGAAAAAAAAAGAATGAAGAAAAAAAAAAAGAACAGGGGTGATGACAGCTGCCAAACCCAGCTGATGAGCCCGCCATTGAGGGAGCGGCGCCCCCCAGGTCCCCCCGCCCGCCCGTCTACCCCGAGCACGGTCACCCCCATAACCTCCCCCTCCGTAATGATGTGAAAGAATGTTGTCAATTCTCCCTACGCTGAAAGGCTTTAGGAGCCATTTAAATGAGTTCTTTTGTCCGGGGCCTCTCCATTGAGGGACAGTTCCAAATGGCCGTCCACCGCGGCCGAATTCACCCAGAGACAAGCCAAACGATTTACATCATAGTCACCGTGGCTCTAACAGGCCCCCTTTCAAACGGCTCACGGCCCCCACAAATAATAGGCCGCCATTCCGTTTATCTGGATTGTGGGCAGCGGTGTCTGGGAGCGCTGATCGTTACAGTAACGCTCTCTCCGCCAGGGGGGCCCAGATTAGCAAAGCCCTGAAAACACAGCTAGAATGGTGGAGAGGAGGCAGAGCTGAAATTACACCACCCCGAAAAAAAAAAAAAAAGAGAAAAGAAAACAAGAAAACCCCAGTTCCTGTATCACCCTGAGGGGGAGACCACAGATAAAGGATTTGTGAAACTCTGTAAAAGTTCAGAATCTAGTTCCAGTATTAGATTACTTATCCAAATTAAAAAAAAAGCCATTTTCTTTAGGGATCTTTTTGTAATAAAATGTTTCATACTTTCCTGAACATTTGTGTTACCTAACTGAACTACACTTAAAGGTTTCATTCTCAGGAACAAATATAAAATTCATTCGGGTGTCAGCTCAGACCCCATTCACAACATTACTGTCTCCAAGTCCACTCATCTCTTATACACACAAATAATAACAACATAGCAGATGGATAATCACTCATAATATACAATCGCATCCTCCACACATTGTTTTCTCTGAGTGCTATTCAAGTCCATTAAGCCCCCAGTGCTCAGAAAAGCTCCACTTTAAACCTGGCACTGTTGACCTCCGTGCTATTGTACGACGGTCTCAGTCTCTTCCTCCAGACACGGCTAATTGTCTCTAGCGGTTGTGGCAAGTGAGGAAGACCACCTACACACACGCGCTCACGCACACACACACACGCACGCGCTCACACACACACACGCGCACACACTCCTGCTGCATGCAAGCGAAAGGACAATGCAGTCAGACTTCCCTGCAGCCGAGGAGGCTCACGTGAAGAACATCCAGGAAGATACGACACATGTAGAAGTGTTTGTGTGCGCACACAAGCGTGTGTGTGTGTGTGTGTGTGTGTGTGTGTGTGCGCGTGTGTGTGTGCGTGTGTGTGTGTGTGTGTGTGTGTGTGTGTGTGTGTGTGTGTGTGTGTGTGTGTGTGTGTGCGCGTGTGTGTGTGTGTGTGTGTGTGTGCGTGCGCTGCACAAAGAACGGAAAGAAAATACGAGGGCGTTTTATTTCTATTATCTGCTGAGAAAAATTAAGTACATTCTGTTCCGACTGTCTGTCGATGCCTCCCATAAGTATTCAGAGAAGAGCGCTGAACGGCCTACTGAACGTATACGTACTGAGTACTGACCAGCTTCTCAGCCAATAAGCTGCATGCCAGCACGTGTATGTTGAGAACTACCACGACCTCCACCTAATCTTCACTAGAAGGAACACTGGAGAAGACAAAAGGGTCTCGAATGTTCCTGTAGCCGCCTGTCACACACGCCTGAGGATGTGGGAGAGAGTTTGGGCCTTAACCCTTCCACACCAACGCGATTGACACTTTATGCTTGAGGTCATGACCCCTAGTGGTGGTCTGACAAAAGGCATGGCCGCTATTGAGGAGAGTGTGTGGGGAGTGTGTTTGTCACACGCGCTTCACCGCTGGGCCACTGCTGTATCTGTCAGGCTGTGTTGTGTCGTCTCCCACACACAGCCACACACCCATACCCACACATTGGCCCTGGGATATTCTGCTCAAGCACCCTTGAAAGGTTTCAAACCTGATTTTTTAGATAAATAAAGAGCTCTAAGCAGAGAGGAGTGGGCTTGGATGTAAAGAGGCGGGGGAGGTGGGAGGGGTTTGGGGGAGGTGGGAGGGGTTTTGGGGGGAGGGGGTGTGTCCTGGAAGAAGCCCGCGCTGCTGGCGCTGCATTTCTGCCCAGCAGTTTAAAGGCTAAATGTGAAGGTGGCGACCCCGTGGCCCCTGGGGGCCCTCACTCTTCTGCTCCTGCTTTGTGTCATGATATGATGAGTAGCCAGTGTGGGGCCGCGGGCACTAACGAGCTGTGGGGGGGGGTTGGTTTTGGGGTGACAGAACAGTGATAAATAGGAGGACTCTCTGGCCTACAAATTCCAGACCAAGCAGGAAAAGCTGCAAGGGACCTGAAGTGAAGAACTGAACGTGCCAGTTGCTCCAAAAAAAACCACACACACCTATGTACACACAGCGCGGCAGAGGACACGCCACTGCGCACACACACAGCACGGAAGAGAACACGCTACTGCACACACACCGCAGACGAGGACACGCTACTGCACACACAGCACGTAAGAGAACACACTTCCATACACATGGCGCTGAGCAGAAAACACACACACAGCACAGAGCAGGAAATACATTCCTATACGCGCAGCTCTGTGAAGAAAACAGTCCCACACAGGCGAGCTGCAGGTGCAGAGCAGACCAGTGTCTCACCAACACTCTGACCTGCAACTGCAGGGTTGGAAATGAGCGAGAAATAAGAGAGAAACACAGAGAAACATAAGAAACACAGCGCCAATCTCACTGTTACGGGAGTGGGCCATTAGAAGGTTCCTCTGCACGTACAGCAACAGAGCTCTCATGACCACCGTGTGAACTACTTTACACTTTACACTTTACACCAACAAAACAATAAAACAAACCATTCAGACATAAAGACAGCCATGTCCAATATGCAGTGTCGAAAGGACGTAAAGTTAAGCTAAGAACGGGACTGAGAATCTTATCCAGCATGTGATCTACAAGCTTTACAAGCATCTACATACAATTCTGGGTCCATAAGAACCTCTCTACACTGCTGCCGTTCGCACGTCCACCACGAAATGTCAAATATTCTCTGGTAAGAAGACCCGTTCTTCAGATTCAGATGTAAACTCGACAGTAAAATATGCATCTGCTTTTAAATTCAGATTCAAGCTCCATCTCCCAGTTCTGCCATATAAGGCATTTGCACGCAGTGTCGGTATTGCAGGGAAAACGCTGATGGCCATTCGAAGGAAATTTTAAAATAATTTTAGAATATGGTAATGTGGAGAAACAAATAAATCTGATAATTTGAGCGGCAGTGAATGCATCATAGATGCATTTTAGATTGTGAGATTATCAATTACTAATGGGGAGCAAAACTCACAAGAAGTCTGATGACATATTTGATTAAGGACGAGCAAATTCCAAAACAGAACACAATTGTATGTAAAATCCTTTCACCTCATTTTATATTTGCCTTTATATTTGCCAATTATATAAGCAAAGCGTCCATACAAAGAGCTTCAAAACCACCTAAAACTCCCACACAGACTGCTCCTCCCACATGTATAAGCATGTACACACACGCACACACACACACACACACACACACACACACACACACACACACACACACACACACACAGCCAGCGAGAGAAAGCTCCTTGGAAAACAGCTAAAACAATCTGCGATGAATATTACATTGCACAATCACACAGAAATAACCTAAACAAAGAAGCAAAGCAAAAAAAAAAAAAAAACAGGGCAGAGGAATACAGAGGCTGTGTGTGTGTGTGTGTGTATGAGAGAGTGAGAGTGTGTGTGTGTGTGTGTGCCTACAAATGCCCCGTACTCACCCAGGCATTGAGAGCGAGCGGCCAGCAGCTGAGCTGTTGCAGCAGAGACAGGCCAGAGGCGAGCGAGCCACCCTTGCCAGCCCCGTCGTCCTGCCCCAGAGCGAGGCCTTCCCTCGGGTACATGGCTGTGGGCCTCTCCCCTCCCCTCTCCTCCACAACTCCGCTCCCCTCGCTACGGTCGCCAAGTGGCAGCGCGTCTCCTCTCTCCCTCCGCTCCTTTTTTGCTCCTTCTCTTCTGCGTCTTTCGCAGCCCTGACTTCTTCCCCAAAACGTCTTTTGTGTTTAGGTGGGCGCATGTGTGTGTTCCTCAGCAAAGCACGCACACACTCGCAACTTCATGGACGCACCATTGTCAGCGGGACGGGGATTTTTTTGGGGGTGGAAAGGGGGGGTGGGGAGTGGGGGCGGAGGAGGGGGGAGAGGGTCTCAAGCCGAGTGGTGTGGCTGGTCGTCAGGAGTCTGGGGATCACACATCTCTGTCGCCAGGTTCACCCACCTCACCGCTGACCCAGACTGGTCCGGCACCAGCCCGCCTGCCTGACCCAACTTTCTTACAAACAGTAAGCAAAAAAGTAAATAAATAAATTAGCAAAAAAAACAAAACAAAACAAAAAACGAGTACATAAAAATAAAAATGATATAAAAGCAAGTCAGCAGGAAGAAAAAAAGACTCCCTGTGAGTTTACGCGCTGCAGAGAAATCTTCCCACAACCGAAGCAACTTTGGACAAAAACAAAAAAACAAAAACACAACAAAATAAAATTAAATAAAAAAACCACAAAACAAACAAACAAAAACAATAATAAAAAAATTAATAATTACCCCACTTGTACAGTTGTGTTTGTGTGTACAGGTTTGTGTGTGTGTGTGTGTGTGTGCGAGAGAGAGTGTGAGAGCGGTGTGTGTGTGTGTGGGCTTTGCGGTGCCTCCAGGATGCCCAAAGAAGAACGAGGAGCTTGAAAAGCCTCAACTACAACAAGGTAAAGAGAGCAAGCCAAGTGATGGAGAGAGAGGGAGAGGGAGAGAGAGGGAGAGAGATAGAGAGCGAGAGAACAAGACACAACAACATCTACAAAGAGAGGGCAGGATCAGTGTAGTGTGGCATGCAGTCCCTTAGTGGTGATTCTGACAGTCGCTGCTCCAAGCCACCGGGTGGGGGCGGGGTAGGCTGAAGGGAGAAAGGTATTTGTCTCCACTTTGACACGGACGTGGGGTCTTGTTTCTCACTCTTTTTTAAAGGGATGTGGGGTCTTGTTTCTCACTCTTTTCTTAAAGTGGAAAAAGAAGAGAATCAAGAAGATGATTCTGTTTAACTCCCTGTTTAACTCCCAGCAACCCCTCTCTGCCCCGACGCCCAGGACACGGGGCCCCGGCCCCCACGCCACCAGCCTCTCTCTGCCCCTTCATCCCCCTGCATCCTCTCTTCTCCCGACACACACACACTTCTCCCGACACACACACACTTCTCCCGACACACACTCCTTGATTATTATTATTTTTTTAAAGCTCATTGTGTTGAAGAACTGCTCTAAGTGAGCATAGTTCCCTGCGCGGTGCCCTCCAGAGCCGTGACTGGCCCTCAGCAGGCATCCCACAAACGCTCACACTCCTGCACACTCCTGCGCACTCCTGCGCACTCCACCGCACCACTCTCACTGCCCCAGCCTCACCACCTCAGCACATGACACACCAGAGTTAGGCATGGCTTTGTACATAAATAAAATAAATGATATGTACAGATGATAATAAATAAATGTATATTAACTAAATGAATATTGAAATGTTATTTTTTAAATATTAGAAACTAATAAAGTACAACACATTTTTTGATCAGGTCAGTTATTTTTGTATTATTCTTGTGCTTCTGTAAGTAAAGTTTTATAGAGCTATCTCAGAGATTATTATAACCCACGCCACTTAAGAGTGTAAAAGAACATGGAGCTCTGTACTATAACTGCGTCACACTGTCTCCTTCTGGCCGCCTGTGTACGCCGTGCTGCTCCACCTTCTCCTCTCCAGCTCTCTGCTGGCCGCTGGCGGGTGTTGGGGGGCCTAAACCCCGCAATGACTGGGGCTCCACACAAAAGCAGCGGGCGGCGGGCTGACAGACTACAGCACGACCACAGCAGGTTTGCTAATTGCCTCCCCTCCCTCTATTCAGGGGGCCAGCCACGCTTCCCAGCAGCCCCGGGACAGGCAGACAGCTCCACCAGCACAAACCCAGTCTGGACACTACTGACCGCCAGCTTCCGCTACACACACACACACACCCACACACCCACACACACACACACACACACACACACACACACACACACACACACACACACACACACACACACACACACACACACACAGGCACACACACACACAGTTATTTAATCTCTGTAAGTAAGGACCAAAAATGGGAATTCATTGATAAAACTAAAATAAATTCACAACTGAATGAAGTTATTGGATTATGCATATC
>NC_135213.1:9120821-9128321 GCF_052324685.1 Brachyhypopomus gauderio | reverse complement strand
CACAATTATTTCTGACTGACAGGGACTAAATCTGCAAGATTTTTTTTTCCTCAACAATTTAAAGAAAAAGACACAACATCATCTTAAGGTGCCTCCCAGGAGACAAGAAACCAGATTAATACACTTTTAATGAAGCGAGATTGTGCGTGTGAAGGAGAAGAGAACAGAAAAATGAGAGGACACGTTATCATTCTCACTATTTTTGATAAGGTTGAAAACAGCATTTAAGCAATTTTTTTTGAACTGCCGAATTTTTTGCCAGATTTTGTTAAGAAACCTTTTCTTCTCTAATTTCAAAGGTAAATTTTTCCCTCTCTAATGGACATTTCACGTCATAGACAATATTTTTATATGTTACAATTGACTCTATCTTGGTTAAACACAACAAGAAAATCCCACTATAATTAGACAAGATATAGTGTGTGAACTGTCAACAGAATAAAATATAATAATAAATTATTATAAAAAAAATAGATGAACCCAAAAATTAAATGTAGCATTAATCCGAAGCAGTGTGTTCCCGTGATTTAACATTGCGGGTGAAAACTCTGGTCACCGCAAACCACACAGACAACAGTAAACCCAAGCGCTTACATTCTTCTCACCTCAACCACAAGCTTAAATTCAGACATCTCACACAAGCTGTCAGACATGCCCTTAACATCCCTGTACGTCCTGCCGCTCAACAGTGCACAACAATGTCAGCATTCCGCCGAGAAGAAAATCAAATCTGAGAAACGTATGATGACTTAATAAATACCTTAAAAATGGGATACAATAAAGACAATTCATCAAGAACTTCCTTACCTCGAATGGCTTCTGAGATAAATTAGCCAAGTAATGTGCCATTTAATCCAGCTCAGTTCCTATTGTGTGGTCCATCAGTAACGGCACCACGCATGCAGCCAAAACACAGACACCCACGCACAAATATTTCAAACGGACTTCGTTCTCGCCATGAGAGACAAGATTAAGATTATGCGAGTTTAAGATCAGCGCCTGGAGTCTAGCGTCGTGCACGTCTTCTCGGACCAACAGCGCGGGCCCATTGGCGGCTTCTGCCCGCATAATCAGAAGCTCCATCAAAACACAGACCTCTTTATAAAGTTGGAATAATTTCCCTTTACTCTTAAAAACAGTGGAAGAAACTGCAGACTGAAAAGGCAGAGATGAGGAGGGGGGGAATGACAGCTGTGACGGCTCTAATGGTGCACGGCCGGTGAGTCCAGGTCAAACTACGGCCTCAGATCCTGCTGCTGACCACCCGCCACGACCCTTAATACCATTAGCAACCCCTAGATGAACATTCTAAATTGGGCTTTTGTTCTGGAGGTACTGGCCTGAGCCCTCTGAGCCCGGGTCACCGGCACAGCCGCCGTCTCCCCACTAAAACCGGCAAAGCCGCTTACGCCCCACGCTGGAAGTTCTCTCGCCCGCTTTCTTTTACGCTCGGACGCCGCCGCGTTTGCGATCTACGCACGCTGAACTGCGCCTTTTCGATCAATATTTTCCTTATTTTGTTTTGATAATTTCTGGTCATAATTTTACTTTCTTTAAATTACAGATTGATTAAGAATTGCATTTAAATGTGCCTATATTATAAAGCTATAAATGTTAAATGCAAATGTGCAGAATTCTAAGGAAATTTTGTTTATAATTGTAATTTAGCTTTAAACACTGAAATGTGGACATTGTTGATGGTAGAAGACTAAAACAATGATAAGGAATAAAAAAATAAACGAATGTAGAGAATTCTAGAAAATGTACTGATTAAAAAATTATTAGTTTTTTTAAGCAATTACACTTGTTGATTTTCCATATAATTTTACTATGCAATTGGGAACCAAATATGCATGATATTGACCTTAAACCAAAACTAGCAAGAAAACCACAGAAATCACTCTGAAGAAACCACACAAATTCAAACACTAGCTGAAAGATACAAGATACATAATATATAAATCGGGGCTACGCAAGACATTGGGAACCTCGAAAATACAGCCTTCGAAATTCAGTGTTTGCATGAATCAATGTCAAGTAAGGAAGTGTGGGTGTCGCGTGTTAATGTGCACTGAGACAGCAAGAGAGAGATGTGATGCGTGTGTGTGTGTGTACGTGGAAAAGAAAAGTGAGGAGCAGCAGAGAGAGCTCATAAGCCCAGCGTGATCACATCAGCACTAGTATCAAATTAACTCTCCGACTTTGAAACTTATTGATCTGCTATTAAGACACTAGTGAACTTGATGAAGTGAGTGCTGTAGGTGACTCAGGGACTTCAAAGACTCGCACAAGCCACATAAAACAAGTGGCTTTGATCCCGCTCCTCACTTCGGAGCTGGAGAGGGAGCTTCACAAGGAGGACGCGTCGCTCCTGCGTTCAGCCGGGCGCCGGGGCCCACGGCCGGGCAAGCCTCCCTCACTCCTCCAGCACCTCCTGAAGGCAAAACCTCACCAGCGCACCTCCTCATTACAGACAGCTGTAAATTAAGTAAAACCTCCGACACGCTGCAGCAGCGTCGCGTACTCACACACACACACACACACACTCGCAGCCCAAACGGCCCTCTCAACCGCACGGCTGCAGGGCATGGCGGGCAACACACACAGCTAAGGACATCCGTTCGCATCTAAAGATGTCAGCATTAAAATTCAAAAGTGATGAGGAGTGCCGTGCCAAAATGCTACTCTCAGCGTGTAATATGCTTGAGGAGCAGGAAGCACAATATGAGGGAGAAAAAAAAACATATAATTGTTCCAACATTAATGCATGATAAAATATCCTCCCCGAGGCAAACATGAACACCCTGCATTCACTCTGCAGCCCGAATTAAAACTTCTTCCATGCCACTGGGTGGAGACACTAGTTAGTGTAATAATTTCAGATTAGAATTACAGATCTAACTAGTAGTAAAATGATTTTTAAAATGATTATATGCTAATCTATATTTAAAAGTAACACGTTTACAGTCTTTATAAGAATAATTTGCAGCTAAACATCAAACTGCATTTGTAGCAGTCTCTGCCTGCCCTGTACGTCACCTCTCTCCCTAACGCCTGCTAAATGGATTTCAACAGGCGCTTTTGTAAACAGAGAAGGCGAAAGAGCTCAGGTTTACACACAAACCCTCACGAGGCCTACAGGGGTTTCCTAAAATAAATATTAAATATTAACAACTAAATGAATCATGGGGAGGTCGTCGTCCAGCTCGGTCTTGAAATCTCAAGAGGAGTGTGCCCTGGCCCCGCACGTTAGCGCTAAGCGCTACGTCTGTGTAATTAAGAAGCCTAAACAGATGACAGAGACGGGACAGTTAAACATTTACTGTGTGTTTCTCTTTCCCCTTCACATTAATTTATTTAGTTATGAGAGGAATCAAAGAGGGAGGCGTTAAGCACTTAACAGGAGACAGGAGATGAGAGCGTGTTTAAACACAGCCCGGGAACATGACATTCGGCACGGAGCAGAATGAGAATTATGCCAATTGTTTTGACATGTCTCACAGTTGAACCTTTTGTTTATTTTTTGTATTTCATGATACAAATGCTGAAGGTGAAACACATGAGAATGTAGCCTGCAAATGTCTTAAGCAGCAAGTTACTGTAAAATAATTGATAACAAAAAATATATATAAGATGTTTTTAAACAAGATCTAAATTAAAATCATTAGTTAATATTTGGACTTTAAATAGAAAAAAATTAAACAGAGAGAAATTAAGGTTGTGTGATTTTTTTTCCTCATGAACTGCATTTTAAATCCCTTCCACCTCGGCAGGAAAATGAGCAAATTGCTGTCATTTTTTTATTTAACACTGATGTTCTTTTGCCAGGAATCAATATGAGTCAGCTACCCTACTAGACAGCCTTCTGAAAAAGACAGAGAGAGAGAGAGAGAGAGAGAGGGAGCGAGAGAGTTAGCAAGAGAACCAGCGATGCCTACGGCACACGCATCATATTTAACCCACTTGCGATATCTAACTAAAAGTTATCACTTCCATTGTGACAATGAAAAAGAAAAAGAGAAAAAAAAAACAGAAAAAAAAACATGTTGTGCTGATGGGAGAAGAAGCGCGAGTTAAAGAAGGAGAACGCGAGAAAGGCGCGAGAGAGGACGGGAAAAAAGAGCCCTGTGCCACAAGCATATAGAAGAGAACTTTCACCAATTAGTGAGAGGAGCGTGAGAGGGAGCTGCCGCGCGGCTCAAAGAGCCAGGCCTCGCGGCGAAGCTGTCATGTTGGCTGGATTGATCAACAGGGCTGCTATTTCTAATGGCATGTTGTCATGAAGCCGCAGCCATGGGGAGCCACCTGCCTCATTCCTTGTAGACAGCAAAAAATGTGTGTGTGTGTGTGTGTGTGTATGTGTGTTTGTGTTTGTGTGTGAGAGGGAGAAAGAGTATGAATGTGTGTTGTAGGGCTGCAGGTGGCTATATATGTGGCTGGGTGTGCTCTGGGGCGGCCCGGGCTACCCCGCCGTACATGTACTCTGCCCTATCTTTAACTGTTTGAGAAGAGGCTAGCGCTTCTCCTCCCTGCTAGCCCGGGCCCTCCTCTTCATCACCCCTCAGGTGCTGAGAAGTGACAGGTGCACCAGTGTGGCTCCCCTCCCTGAAACACAGGGCCCTTGCTTTGGTGAGATCTCCACTCACTGCCAGTGGATTCAGATCAAAGAGCTACAGAGGCCGTGAGAGCAACATACATATATTACAACGAACACAATAATCTATTATCTAAAAAATCTAGTAAACAATCTAAAAAAAGAAATAGTTAGGACACACTGTCTAAGGTTTAGTATTTTGGGGGGTTATTAGAGGTAAAAAGGTATCTAGCTATTGAAAATGTTTTATTATTATATATATATTCTACTTTATTAAAACAACTTAGGTAATATTATTTTTAGGTTAAGATTAGACTAATTTTAGATAATATAATATAATATAATATTAGAATTCTCAGACTAATAAATGCTTCAATAACAAAATAATGCATGAATAAAAAATTGCTAATGCTAATGCTAACGCTAATAATAATAATAAAATAATAATGTTACTATTATTGAAATAACAATTAATAATAATAAACACTGTTTCTTGGCCTACAATCATACAGAATTGACATTAAACACTAAAAGTAATTAAAAAGATGAACTACAACCAAGCTGGCTAACTTGCAATAAAATGTTGGAATAAATCTAGAAATTTAAATATTACATTAACATATCAATAAAAACACTATAAAATGCTAGGAGAAAATATTTGTAAACATGTATTTTTTTATTAGAAAAAATTGTTTATGTCTTTCGTATAGTCTCAGTGGCCACAGAAAGTGCAGCCACGCTAACGATTAAAAGTCAAATAAAAGTTACAGAACTTTCGAGAACAAGGTGGCGCTGGCCGTTTGGAGTGCGTGTCACGTACAGGTAACCTTTTTATCGGCTCTGCCTCTGGTCTCATCAGTCGATGAAATTCTCTGCCCGCGGCAGTGGCTTAGCCGAGGGACACCGACCAACAGAAAAATATTTCATTGTGTTAGCATTTCAAATGGTGAGCGGAGGGCGGGGGGTGTGTTTTGAGGGAGAAGAAGCGCTAACCGATCATTGCCAGTGGAATTAATTGGCTATTCTGAGAATAATGTCCCTTACTCTGGATCCTCGGAGGGCCGAGAGCCAGCGGAGTCCACTTTTTTCGGTGTCTTCAAAAAGAAGACCGCTTGGGGGTACTGGCCGTATTAGGGTTTTAGCTCATTCCCCTAAAGGCCGGGAAAAAATAATCAGAAGCGCTGAACCGAACTCGGCTAATCCACCGCCTAATTAAAAACACAGAACCCCATTACACCTAACCATATTGCCAATCGACAAATACGTTTTTTTCCTCGATAAATTTAGAAATAAAATAAAGAATAAACAATTTAACACAATGCAATTGCGGAAAAATACTCGATAATTGAGGGAAATGCCATAATCGGAAAACCATAAACAGCAACAAAAAAGGCGTTAATGAATGGTAGGGTTATGTGGAAGGACGGCGGGCTCCGCTTGGACTTTGTCCAGCATTCGGTAAATGGCTAAAGATGGCGCTACCATGGTGGTGCTCCAATCCCTTTATTCAAGGGGATTTGAGTCCGAGCTTTGTTCCACGTCGCCTAAACATATGCAATGACCCTAACTGATATCGGTGCATCTCTCAGACATATCTTAATCTAACCTTTTTAAAGCGCTATGGCTTTTCAAACTCAAAACAGCATTAAGAATGAGCATTGTGTGGAACAGGAGGGCCCTTCGGATCCACAGCTACATATACACAACAATACGAAATTTCTTGAAATTTCTTGAAAGGATTGAACTGTCCAAAATGGTCCACCTGTTTTGCATTGAACGTATAGACATAATGGCAAGATGGCCGTCGGATTCATCCTTGCGAGGACGGACGGGCGAATTCGCAGCAGTTCCTGATATATGCCTCCTTCGCTCAATCTAAATTCCGTCAACGTAGTCAATCTTATTAACTTCCGCGCTGGTTCACACATGACATTTTCTTCAATTTTCTCGCCAACATCAAAAACATCAATTAGCAGCTCGAAAATAGGAAGGAGCGAATGACAGAGTCCGATAACGTGGGCTTATTTGAAGCCGGGGGTAAATCTATTCTCCAGCTTCTGAATGTGTTCATTACAATTGCCATTTCAAAGAAGACCTCCAAATAGCAAAGAAATTAAATTTATCTTCTAGAAATGTCCAGAAACTGTTTCTTTCTTTCTTTTTTAATCCTGTGTCTATCTCTCGGCCTCAGTGAGCAACACAAAAGCGTAGCAATACTGCATTTTCATTTACTTATTATAACAGATCATAACTCCTGCAGGAGTTGAAACCACAGACTACAACCTTATGACCCCCTCTCCTCCCCTCCCACCCCACACTGCCAACAAATACATGTGGATATTTTTTCTTTGTTATAATTTCTTTCAGTGCTATGGCAAAAGACAGCGATATACCATAAAGATTAACTACAATTCTCATATTTAAATCAAGTCAAGTAAAAATATTTCACACTTGGAACCAAACCATTTTTCCCCTTTATGAATTCACCAAACACAAATATAAAATGTAGATGCTAAATGCTCTGGTGCCTATTTGAAATCCATCATCACAATAATAAATCTTTAGGTGTTACCATGTATCCCCCATAACTCTGTTTAATCACCGTCTTCTCCTTTTCCACGTCCAAAGTGTAATAAGTGACAATAACGCGTGTCGTTTTAACGTACTGCCTTCTCCTTCAGCCATTTTCTCTGTTTCATTTGTTCCGATCAATGATGTGTATGTAACTCAATGAACCACCGATAGTAAGCTTTAAGTAAAAAGGCTATTTTTTGCTGATAGCCTAATATTCCAACACAGCTTCCCAGTGCTTATGTTACATCTCAATGGGAGAGAACAAAAGCGAACTCGGTAGCCATAGAAAGCCAGTGTGGCGAGAGTAAACGTGAGAACTGCAGGCGGATCGC
>NC_135213.1:9053321-9115821 GCF_052324685.1 Brachyhypopomus gauderio | reverse complement strand
GACTGCGGGGCCAGTGTGCAGTGAGCAGGCGTTCTCATCCATCACACCAACCAGCACCTCAGCCCAGGGCCAAGCCCACGGGCAAATTAATATTCTTATAGTAAAATAAATGGCGCAATAGCACCGGTTTAGCAAACATTTGCAAACATTTACGGAATACAATTGCGTCCCGCATAATAGATGTCCGTCATCTGAATTGGGAACGGCGAACTAATGCCCTTTCACCTTTTCCAAACAGGCTTAGGTCAAAAGGTCAGATGACCTCACACGCTCCAATGATGTCATAAAAAGGATCAGCGAAAAAGCTGTAAAGAAAGCCGAAAGAGGAGCAAAAGCAGGAGAGAGTGACAGGAGAAGAGGAAGAGAGAGAGAGAGAGAGGGAGAGAGAGAGAACGAAAGGGGGGGACATGGAGGAATAAAGGGGAAAAGGAATAAAGAAAGGGAGGGGATAAGGGAAGCGAGAGAAATTGAGAAGAAGAGAGAGTGAAAGAAGGGGGGGGGGGGGGAATGGGGGGGCTCCAGGCAGAGTCCTCAACACTGCGGCCTTTAGCCGACTCGGCCTTCTCGAGGGTGGCCGGCAGGCCCGAAATCTGACTCCGACCTTCCTCAGACCGCCGCCGTACGGCGTCCACGCAGAACAGGCCACGCCGAGCCGGTCCGCCCTGCGCCCCTACAGGCACGCCGGTTCTGTAGCGAGTCACCGTCATTTACATGCAGCCAAAGGGTGCCACCCTCAGCCAGGCCCAGCCTTTTGAACAGAATGGCAGGGCCAGATGTCACAAAGCCTTTTGGGGGGGGGGGCTGGGTCATGTGACCCCACGCTGGGGGTAGTCGGGATGGTGAAGAGTGAGCTACAGCTGTGACGGAACAAAACTGGAACACATCCTCGCACATTCAGCCAAGGCCCCACGCTACCAGCCCCAAATCAATCAGTCGCTCTCACGGCGGGGGAAGCGCCTGCTTCTTTGTGCTCCTGATATTGGGCTGTTTACTGATCGCTATCAGCTCCCCTCTCCTCAACGCTGCGCTTGGACACGTTTCAAAAAGCCAGGCGTCTTTCTTCGCCCCCCGCCCCCTTTCTGTAAGGAACCCCACTCCTTAAATGGCTTTCAAAACAGGAAGCACAACAATAAAACTGAAAAGTGAGAATGCTCACAGTAGACATCCTCTCATTTCAGAGCATGCGTCTCTCTCTCTCTGTGTCTTTGGTGTGCATGCAACACACACACACACACACACACACACACACACACACACACACACACACACACACACACACAGTATGTGTGCACATGTACACATACATATGCATGTGTGCTCGCACACACACACACACACACACACACACACAAATGTTGACCTTCATATATTTCCTTCATATATATTAAGTGGCCACTTCATGTAAGAGGTCCGTTACCACTACACTACACCCTCTGGCAGGCAGTGGTGACCCGTCTGCATACAAACACAGCTGCTTTAACGACGTCTCCCATGCAGCCAACTGCTGAACAACCAATGGAGCAAAACTCCCAGAGTGAAAACCACTGCAAGCCTGTAATATTTACCGCTTTAGGCAGGAACACATGAGAAACCCAGGTGTGTAGCCCACTGCGCCCCCACTCGGATGGGCCGCTCCAGAGAGACGCCCTGACCCCATCCTCAGAAGGCCAGCAGAAGTGGCTTTTTTGCTCCTTGACTGAAAAGAGCGGTGAGAGACAGCTACACACCCTTCCGCACATTCGGACAAAACAAATCCCAACGAATCCTAACCCTAACTGACCACAGGGCTCCCCTTTATCTCCACACCCGCGTATGACGTTCATCGTCTCGAGGCTCGCCAAACCCGTCCATCATTGCAGTCTAAAAACGGTGTGTACCTCAAACACACCCCCCCAAACCCCTCCCCCACCCACCAAGCCCCTCCCCCACCCCACGCCCGTGGGTACCAGAACCCCGCCCCCCCCCCACCCCATCGATTCTTCCCGGGCGAGGCCTCTCCCCGTGTGGACTGATTCCGCAACAGTGTCATCTTTACCGCCGCTCCTCTTTAAAACGACTTTTACTCCAGTGACGGAACGTACAAACGGCGAAGGTGGAGGGGAAGAAAGAACGAGAAAAACTGATACATGCGCTCCGAAGTTTCGCCCATCGATTTCTTTTTGATGCGCGAAAAAGAAGAAGAAGAAAAAAAAAAACCGCGGACCACGAGTTCAAAGGCATGAAGGTCTTTTTTGATCACGGCTACAGTAGCGGCGGCGGTAGCAGTCATGCGAGACAGAGAGCGTTCACGCCGATTCCCTTTTGTTCCGGCCTGCAATTCCGGCTCGGAGCGGAGCGGCCGCGTGGTCAGCAGCGCCTTTAATGCACAGCGACGTTAGCACCTGCTGGGGGGGGGGGGGGGGGGGGGGGGCATGTTCCCATGATGCACTGGGGTTTGAGCACAAAGGGAATGCGCTCTCCTACTGTACAGAGCCGCAAACATGAGTAAGCGCTTATGGTCATGCTAGGAAAACTGACTGGAGTAGAGAGAGAGAGAGAGAGAGAGAGAGAGAGAGAGAGAGAGAGAGAGAGAGAGAGAGAGAGAGAGAGAGAGAGAGATGGAGGAAGGGGAGTAAGAGAGAGAGAGGGAGAGGAAGAGATTAACTGAGGAGAGGAAGAGAGAGAGATGGAGAGAAGGGAGTAAGAGAGAGAGAAGAAGAGAGAGATTGAGGTGAGGAAGAGAGAGAGAGAAGGATAGAGATGGGGAGAGAGATGGATGGAGAGAGGGAAGAATAGAGAGAGAGAGGTGTACATGCACAGTGAGGGAGATGCTAGACTATGGGATGAGCCATGGACAGTGAGTTTATGACACATCCTTTTCATTTTAATCCTAAATGTCATTAATTTTTTTTATCACTTTCAATTTTCTCCATTTGGATATTTATCTTTTTTGTTTGCCAAAGCCCACATTAACTGAAAGAAAACAATTATTATTTGAGCTGTTAATCAGTATAGGTATCATTAAAGATAAAGATATATATGTAATCCATATCACAAGTTGAACATTTATATCAAGTTTCCTAAATCTACATGATGAATATGATAACATCCATCAGTATAAAATGCAGTTTGCAGCTTGAGGTCAGCTGTCGAGTTTTTGGCAAAATTTTGAAAATTTTAAAATAAAACCAATGAATGAGTGCTATTGATGTGAAATGGTGTTTCAGTCAGCTGTTGGGTTGGGTTGGGTCAGCTGCTGTGCACGTTTATGAATCTTGTTGGTTATATAGCAACAAAAATTCACACCTTGCATCAGACAAACACGTCTTTCCTCTGTTTGCTTGTAAGAGCTCATTAAGCTTGAGTTTGCCTTACTCTTCAGGTCTTCTGCTGTTGTGGATTTGACGCAGTCATCAAGTGTCTACATGCTGGTGGATTTATAGAACATTTGCAAAAATGCAAGAAATTCCACCCATTTGGCCGGTCTGGCCCGAGAGCGCCCCCGGCCCAAATCACCTGGCGCTCAGACAGCACCATCGCCCCAGCTGCCACGTCTGGCCCGAGAGCAGCCTGAGTCGGTCACCCAGACTGGGCTCTCTGATGTGCTCTGCTGTCCTCTGGGGGCTACAATTAGACCATCAAACTCATTCCAGCCAGGAATCGGCACACATCTCCAGAGCCTCTCCACAGAAGAGACGGCCAGCTTGTAAGACAGGGGAGGTATCCTTTGATGTTCCACACAGCCCAAGCCAGCCTTTTTGCTCATATTAATGGTGAGGAGATATAACAATTAAATGAGAAAGCAGCAGACAGCAGACAGGCTGCAGAGCTAGCGTTAGCATGCAGGAGTCCCTGAAGCAGACACGGAGTCAGACAGCAGACGGCTTGGGGGGGATATCAGGGGCTCATCTAGCTGCTACTGCTGCATTAGGGCCATTACGAAAACAGATGCGGTAACCAGTGGTGTAAATGTTAAAGGATGATGGATGACGGCTCTCCTGAGCGTGTAGATCTGCATACATAGATAATGGCAAAACATCGGTTCTGTTAAAAACATCTCTTGTTGTGATCAGACTGCTGTGTGTGTGTGTGTGGTGTGTGTGTGTGTGTGTGTGTGTCTGGCCCTGCTCCCAAAGGCTGTCACGCCGGCCGCGTTGCATAAGTCTGAGCATCCTTCCCTCACAGTGTCGGGCCGGCCCCTAATGGCAAACGTCCCGGTAATTCCACCACTGACACTGACTTTCTCGTCTGCTAAACACCCTCCCCGGGCTCAGACCGGGACACGCTCAGACACATTCCAAACGCTCGCGCAAAAAAAAAAGGGAAGAAAACAGCGACGGCTTCGGTCTGACCCGCTAACACCTGCGCGACAAATTGGGCCAAATCAGCGTACGGGCTGCCTGGCGCTGAGCGCGTCCTCCGTGGGCCGTTCCGCACGCCGACGTCATCCCGCAAGGACACAGCGGAGCGGCGACGGATCACAGGAGCTTCTCCGGTTTAGCGGTTTAATACGACACCTTCTCTTGATCGGGCAGACACCACCCTAAGTTAAAAAACTAATGCAAAAATCCGCTTCTTATAATCCAGACAGCGGCGGCTGGGGGTATTACGCTGGTGTTTTAGGTAACCGCAGCCCACGCACGGATCAACGCCGGTGGGAACATTTGTGGCTTGTCTGATGACATTCTAAAGGGCCGTCAAGACTCTTTGGAGCCAGACAGCCACTTACACGCCGTTTCCACACCGCGGCAAAAGTTCCAATTAAAGTCTCCATTTGCAGTGTTGCATAAAAACAAGTGACATAAAGAACCACTGGGCTATCCAGAGGTGTGGAGGACAGCGGATAAAGGGAGAGGTAGGGAGGGAGGGAGGGGGGGGGGGGGGATGCAGCGTGCCGTCCAAAGCACTGCGGCGGCATCATCTGGGCTCGCCATGCTCCCATCCGACGCTGGCGGAGGCGGGAGGGGGATAAAACACGGTCGTGCGAGGGGGGGGGGGGGGGGGGGGGGCCTTGTTACGGAGGAACCGAGCGTGTCTGCGATGAGAGCGGGCCGGTGTTCAAAGGGACACAGGCCAGTGGAGCGCTGGCTGCTCTGGCGTCTCACCCAGCTGTCCTTAATGAGCCTCCCCCGTAAAGCCGGGGCTCTTGTGCAGACGCCGGCGGCCCCCCGCGCCAGCCCGGCCTCAATCACGGCCCACCGCCTTATTCAAATCTGCATGCTCCGGCCCGCGGAGCTTACCGGTGAGGCCCGCTCCCCCCTCGGCTGTGTTCCTCGCCCCCTGGCCCGGGTAGCTCTCCTCCTGCCCTGGGTATCTCTCCTCCAAGGGCTTTAATGATGCCCAGGAGCGGATAGACATGCAAATAACGGTGTTTAGTTCATGTTAATATCACACGGAAAGTAACCTGCGTTCCAGCTTCTGAGAGGATGCTTTGGGCCTTTATAAAGGGTATACAGGGTCACATTGTAAGGGCAGGTCATGGATTCGGATTTAATATAGTGAAAACTCCAGTGTCCATTCCAGATCAGAGCCACCCAGGTACCATAAGAGGTGTCCCTGTTACACGCCTCCATCACACAGACTCCATCCTCCATCACTCCATGATGACGGAGATGATGGCTCTCACGCCACCCTTCCCTGTTTCAGACGTTACGGACGCACGGAGCCGGGCAGCTCCTGACTGGACGCACTGTGGAGAAATTCGACAAACTCAAGAGGAACAAAGAAACAAAAAACTGCACCAAAACTGCTGAGAGGAACAAAATCAAATAAACTGGGCGTTAGTCTCACAAAGGGTGAGCTGCCACACATCTGAAACCAATCTAAAGAGTGAGTGCGGGAAAGGACAGTATAAAACTGCCTAGAAATCAGATATGGAGTGTTCCAGAATAATCCCTCTCACACTCCCAGCAAGGCCTCCAAATGTAAACCTGATTTGGGTTGGCTTAAGTGCTCCCTGGAAGCATACAGCATTCCAGCTGCCAATACAAACACACATACACCCACCCCCTACACCCCCTACACCAAACACCCACCCACCCACACCTGTGCACGCACGCACGCACACACACACACACACACACACACACACACACACACACACACACACACACACACCCAAACACACACACACACACACACACACACACACGCCCACGCATACCAAAAAGAGGGAAAGTGTTAAAATTTAACTGTCACAGTGCATTCAGTTACAACAATAAATTGTTCTTTGGGAATGTCAGCTCTACCCCTCCTCTCCACCACCCTCACTCTCCTGCTCTCTCTCTCTCTCTCTCTCTCTCTCTCTCACACACACACACACACACACACACACACACACACACACACAACACCCACACCACACACACACACCCACACACACCACCTCTTGAAGTCTCTCACCACACGGTGTGGCCAGGGCTAGCCCGCGTGTCCATAAAGAAGTCGGTAATTGCGTCTGAAACACAGGGGGCTTTCGTCCAAACTAAACAATGGATTAGCGAGGGAATGTGCTGTGGGACACGAGGTGATTCCAGTGGACCACAGACGCCTTCACCTTCTCCTTCCTGACCGCCCTCTCAACACGGGGCTTCCACAACCACAAATGTGCTGGGAAAGGACCATTCATTTTCACTACAATTAAATTATTGCGTAAATGTATCAGTGCTTGTGATGGAGGGAGTTGAGCGGGAGGCCTACTAAAACAAGCAGAGCAGGTCAAAAACAGCTCCATGTCCTACAGGCCGTCTAAATCACCATCACCACCCCCCCCCCCCCCCTCCCCCATAAGCTCACCTAAAACTTCCCTGGAAACCAGAGCAGGCATGTTGAAAACAAACAGAGTTAAGTAGAAAAGGCAACAAGTGATTATGTACAGCACGAGAGCAGGACGGGCTCGCGGTCCATGCGGTCTGCGGCAGGACCGAGGATGCTCAGGACGTTCAGGACGTTCAGGACGCTGGCCAACGTCACCGGCTCCTTCCCAGGGTCCCAGCACTTCCGTTACTGATAATCCCGACAACTCCACGCTTAAACACATGGTGTAAGAACACTAAAACGTGCTGACAATTCACTGCGTGCCTGTCCCGTGCCAAACGGTGAGTAAATAGGGGCATTTTCTTCATCCTTATCTTGTCACTTCCTCTGCCTCCTCCTCCTCCTCCTCCACCCTCCCCCTCCCTCCCTCCCTCTCTCTATCTGCTGAGAGCTACTTCCAAGCTACTCTATTACAGGACAGTGAAAGGAGGTCATGTATCAGTTTACCCAGCGTCCCCTCTCCAACCACATGACCCCTCCCCCCTCCGCCCACTCAGGCCTATGTCATTCCATCACTCTGCCCCTCCCTACCCCCCTCCCTTCTTTCCTCTGCCCCATTCTATTCTTCCATAACGCCACCCAAAAGCTACGCCCCCCCCCCCCACCCCATATACCCCCACCCTGCCTGCCCACAGCCCGACACTAATTGGTAAATCTGTTGAACCATAGCAGGCCAACAATGAGACACCTGGAGTTCTGTCACAACAAGTTTCTCTGTGAAACAGCCTTAAGGGCTAATACTGTACCAGCTCACAGTGCCTCTCCCCACACCAGAAGACGTGTGTGTGTGTGTGTGTGTGTGTGTGTGTATGTGTGTGTATGTATGTGTGTGTGTCTGTCTGTGTGTCTGTCTGTCTGTGTGTGTGTGGTGTGTGTGTGGTGTGTGTGTGTGTGAGTGTGTGTCTGTCTGTTGTGTGTGTGTGTGTCTGTCTGTATGTGTGTCTGTCTGTGTGTGTATACATGTGTGTTTGTGTGAGTGAAGGGGGGGGGGGGGTGGGGGGGGGTAATAATGTGTGTCCACCACTGGCTCACAGGAAGTCCTTGAGGAAGTTTTCCCCTCTATCGAAAATCCTAAACATGTTCAGAATTCAGTGTGTGTAATCACCCCCCCCCCCCCCAGAACACCGAAGAACTGCTGCGTGTCTGTGTCTGTGCTGCTCTACACTGCCACACTGTGGTGTGGAGAAACCCTGTACAGCTGTGCCTTCAACCCGCCCGCGTGTGCCTACACCGTGTGCACACGAGTGTGCCATTCAGGCAGAGAACACACACAGGGGAAAATGAGAAAAAACATTTGTCACATCAACATGCTTGAACATATTCTCTTTAACTTACACACACACACACACACACACACACACACTCCTATCAACACAGAAGCTCCTCCCCAACCCTGTCAAACAAGTTCTTGTGGCAAGGTTTTGCAAAGCCTTAGAAGGAGGGTGGAAGAGAGAGAGAGAGAGGAGAGAGAGAGAGAGAGAGAGAGAGAGAGAGAGAGAGAGAGAGAAAGAGAGAGAAATTAAAAAGCTTTCAGCTAGCATAACATTGTGACACATTGGGATGTCTTCAGGTGTAGTCTTTTTTATTACCTATGTTGCCAAGGTAATCAATGAGCAGTGGATCACCTGGGCAATTCAGCATGCAAGAGGCGTAATAAATAAGTAAGTAAATAAATAAAAACAAGTCTCTGTGACCGGTTTTAGCTGGTAATGCCAACGCTGCCCTGGGCTAAGATGATGCGATCTGAACACCTCTCGCCCCGCTGCTCACACGTGCGGGCACAGTGCCCGTCAGAGCAGGGCAGCTCGGCGTGAGCCCCTCCCCCTCTGTGCCCAACACGAGAGCCACACTGCACACACTCAATGCCCCCTCAATACAGCCATGACACAAACTGTTTGTGTCTGTCTGTCCTCTCCCTAACCTCCTCTCTCACTCGCCGTCTCTCTCTCTCCCTCCCCCTCCGTCTGTCTTTCCGTCTCCCCCTCTCACTGTCCCCACACGCTCGGTCTCCCTGTCTGCACCACCGGACACCGCCACGATTACGGACCGCCGGACCAGGGGCGTCGTCTCACGCGGCCCTCTTTAACCTGGAGCGGTGGGGTGCCACGCGCGTGTGCGGAGGACGAGGAAGCTCCACCCCCCCCAAAGCCCTCACTGGCACACATTCAAGCCCAGATGCCGGGACTGAAAAGCACCCTCTTCACGCCAGCTGCTGCAGGAGAAAGCAAGAGCAGAAAGAACGAGTCGGTGCCGCTCCGGAAGATGAGAGGAGAAATAATGAATGAGGCACAAATGCGGCTCGCTGGAGCGCTCACAAAGGTGGAGCTCCGGGTGGGGTGGTGGGGGTGGGGTTGTGGGGGTCGGGTGGAGGGTGTGGGGGGGGCCACCGGGAACGTTCCTGGGAGCGGCTGGCCGTCCCTGGGGTCGCGTGGCCGCACGGGCCGGACACGGGGGGGGGGGGGGGGGGGCGTCTGGAGGAGCCGGGGGACAGCGCAGCGGCTGCCCACGGCGAGGACGTAGCCAGGGTGAAGCGCCGGGGCGGCGGCTCCGATCAGCGCTAATGCAGCCATCAGTGACTTGGATTTGAAAGTACTTAAGCAAATGTCATTTGAGCTCTGTTTAAGCCAGCTACAAGAATTCAAAAATCTCACCAACTGAAATTGGTGAAGGCTCAGATCTGCCTGTCCGGGGAATCCCAAGCAGAAGGGCCCCTGAAAGGCAAAGACGGACGTCTCACGTCACAATTATTTCATAGTACACTCATTTACATCAGCCTAGCAGGGCATAAATTAACACACTATCAAACCCCCCCCCCCCCCCCCCCCCCCCCCCCACCACCACCACCACCACCACCACCACCATCATTTAATTCCCTTTTATGGTCTGCTTCCTGTATCTGAGGACTTGGGTCGATGCCCATTCATTTAACATCACATACAAATTCATACACACACAACCACACACACAAGCAGGAGTGTGTATGCTTGCGGCATGTGTGGATAAGGACTCGGGTTGTGGGTGTGTGTGTGTGTGTGTGTGTGTGTGTGTGTGTGTGTGTGTGTGTGTGTGTGTATGGTGGATCAGTTTTAGCTAGAGAGAGGCATAAGCGTGGCTATGCTAAGGTGGCTATGCTAAGGTGGCTATGCTAAGGTGGCTATGCTAAGGTGGCTATGCTAGCATCTGCTGATGGGCATGTTTGACAGGGGCTCCTGTTCAGGACGGGTCAAGGACAACGTAACACACACTGAGCTGAAATCCTGCATTTATCTGACCCTGTGACTGGATTGCAGCACACACACATCCCTCCTTCCTCAGGACTGTGAAGTGCTGAAGTGCTGAGAGTAAGACGGGTGACCCTTAAAAACACAGAGGCAGACTGCAGCCATAAAGAGATGTGGGGTCAGGATACGGTGCGGTGTCTAATGTGAGTGCGGTAGGATGGTGACCAGAAATGCAGCACTGTCTGAACCAGGACTGGAGAGGACAGGACAGCACAGGAGAGGACAGGACAGAACAGGACAGGACAGGCAGGGAACAGGCAAGTACTGATAAAGTACTGAGACACAGAGGACTCCATCTAAAGAGAGTAGAGTTCTACAGTATGTGTGTCTGAGTGTGTGTGTGTGTGTGTGTGTGTGTGTGTGTGTGCGTGCGTGCGTGCGTGCGTGTGTGTGTGCGTGTGAGCTGGGGTTCAGCGTGAAGACTGAGGTGACACTGGGGTGCTCATTATCAACGTGGGGGCCCGGTATTTCCCAGCAGGCCACTGGCCCTCCCAGCTATTGTCCAGCCAGTCCAGGTGCACCACCATTCACAGACCCAAAAAAAGAGAGAGAGAGCAAATTGCAAAGTGAAACTCCTGGGCCCTCCGCATGCCGAGAACACGGCTCTGCCTCTCACACGCAGCGGGAGGCTGGGAAGGCACGATGCCCTGCAGCCCCGCCCCCCCTCCCCTGCAGCCCCGCCCCATATGACTCAACGCCAGGGGTTTGGTTTAATGGGCAGCAGCGGGCCCAGCGTGGTTAAGTTCAGCTTGGACGGGCGTTAGGACCACGCAGCTACGAACGCAGTGGCGGGTGGGAGGTCCCGCTCTGGGTGAACTGCTCACATTCCCTTACTGCCTTGGTTCTAATTACCATACACTTAGAGCCGGCCCAGAACGGAACAGCGCTGTCTTGCCCCCCACACCCTCAAATACCCCCCCCCCCCCCCCCCACCCCGCTTCCTCCTTTCTCTGTGTCCTCACTGTTCCCGCGTTTTACACACACACACACACACACACACACACACACACACACACACACACGGACCACAGTAGACCATGGTGGGGAAACAGTTAACACTCCAGCCATCTCCTGCTGCTAGTGAAAGCCCTGAAAACAATGGAGACATTGTCCGGCCTCCCACAAGACCCAGAGCCAAAGGGATGGTGTGTGTGCGGTGTGTGTGTGTGTGTGTGTGTGTGTGCGTATCTGTGTGCGTGTGCAACATCTTCCAGCACAGTTATGGAAACACACACACACACAGACACACACACACACACACACACACACACACACACACACACACACGCGCGTACACCCTCTCTCTAATGGAAGGACTCCTGCTTTGAAAGCGAGTGGCCGAATGGCGTCCTGCGTGCGCTCCGGTTCACAGGTGGACGTGAGCGACGGCTCTATCTGGGTTCAGTCGGCAGCCCGGCTCCCGGGTGCAGGGGCCTGCCGTTGGTGGGCGGAGCCACAGCCAGGGTGCCCAGCGGCGGACAGCTGTGTGCACGGACGGGCGGAGAATCCGGGTAAGCGAGACCCGGAACGAAAGGCCAATCTGTCACAGCTGGGGAGAGAGACAGCACAGCTTTCGCTCCCAACGGCCTCGCCTCACACAGCACTGGAGCCACATCACACACACAAGTGTGTGTGTGTGTGTGTGAGTGAGTGTGTGGGTGGGTATGTGGAGGTGAACGCTAGGGCACTCGACACCTATCGGCCTACCAATTGCTGCAATACTTGTATTGCTGACTACAGCTGTCTGTGTGCTCTGTTTGCACACGTATGGAAGTGTGTGTGTGAGCACTCTGGTCTATTATATACATATATGTACACACACACACTTGTGGGACGTGAGCACACTGTATTTCTCGGGGCCTAGAGGTACAAGCAGGCTGCAGAGGGTCGGTGTGTTCTGCCCACGCCAAACACCCGCTCGCCCTGTTCTCCGGGCCAGGGGTCACGACCCCCACCCGCTGTTACGTGGCTACCCAGAACGATCCCAGCGCAGCTGTGATGACCGGGAGAGAGGCTCCCTCTCCGTCACTCCTCACTGGTTCTGTTGCTCCGTCTGGTTAATACCAGGCATCAAGCTTTACACTTCTCACCCTCTCTCACCCCTTCTCACTCTATCTAGCTCGGTCCACGTCCGCTCTCTCTCTCTCTATCTCTCTCTCTCTCTCTCTCTCTCTCTCTCTCTCTCTTTCCGTCCCTGTCTCCCTCACCTGTCCCGTGCACCTGGGTTCCTGTCTGTCTTCCTGCCCCTCCAGGACCGGCGCGTCATCTGAACTTTGGCTCCTGGTGTTTATCTGGCACCCGTTGGCCCTCCTTATCTCCGAGCAGACAGCTCGGTGTGGGAGCCATGGGTCAAGGCAGCCAGCTGACACAGCCATTCAGGAGCAGAAACTAAACTCCTCTGGACCCGTCACAGGTTACAGAGACAGATTGATTAGAGGGTCACATGCCGTAGCGTGTAGTCCCTCTCCGGGAAAAAAAAGAAACAATTATATACTCTATATATATATATTCCTGAGGTAAAATATATATATATTTATTATATATTTATATATATATATATATATATATATATATATATATATATATATATATATATATATATATATATATATATATAAAGGTTTGGACAGCGTAGGTCTGAACACACACTCTTCTGTCTAGGGCATGTTGTCTGAGTAAAGGTTCACCACCAGCAGCATGATGCAAACTAGGGAAACATCAAATCACACACACACCATCAGAAGACAGAAGGAGAGAGAGAGAGAGAACCATGGAAACAGAAGAGAGTGGGGGGAAGAGGGGAAAACAGAGGGGCAAGGGAAACTTCTCCTCCGATTTGCTCGTTCACACTAGCTGCACCGCTAAGTCCCGCGCCGCCGGCGTCTGATCTCGCCGGGCCAGGGTCTTGATCAAACAGACCGCAGAACGAACCCATCAGAACAAATAAACAGACAAATAAAGGAGGGGGTTAAACGAAGGGCGGGGGAGGGGCGTGCCGCTGGGCGGAGGAGCTGTGGGAGGCCTCGCCCCTCGCCGTGGCACACTAGGGAGGGAGGGGCTCCAGTCAGGCGCACCATTTACCTGAAACTGGACTTAGCCGCCTCCCACGCCTTTAATGATTTTGAGAAGGAGGGGGTGTCCATTTCCCCTCCGTCCCTCTTAAAATAAGCTCGAGTCAGTCTGGTGAACCTGCCCGCGGCTCTTAAAAATAGGCCGGCAGCTTTAAGACCTCGCCGGCTCCTCGCTGCATCAAAAACGTCGCCATTGCCAGCTCTTTGGTGCTAAAGTTAACTTTCGACAGGTCTGTGTGTTTCAAATAAACACGGGGTGGCAGAGAGCTATTCTTAACTCCGATCTCCCCGAGGACGGCGTGAAGGCAGCGAGTTTAAGCACGGCGTTCGCAGCCAACGTCAGGAAGCAAGGCAGGTTTTCTGGCATTAAATAACATAAGACCCTATGTCACCTGAAACAAACTAGCAACATGTCAAGGGTTGTTTTTCTTCCAACAGACAGCTCAAAAGTGTACTTTTGGTAAAAAAAACGGCAATTCCTCTGACACCAATTAAAAAGTGAAGACGGAAAAAAAAAAGCAAACACCCTAATGGTCTGGCACTGGTGCTCTGCCAAGGGGTAAAGGCCATCCTGCTGACTTACTCACACTGCCCAGGTCGACGTTTTACGGGCTGGTTGCTTTCTTACCTACACCTGACCTTACAGCGGAGGCCCACGCCGAAAGGCTACGGGTTCAGCTAGCCCACTCAAACCGGTCCTGCGGCTAACGAAGCTTCGCTAATCTACGTGAATCAAACCTACGAGCTTCCGCAGTGCTGCTACGTGCCCCTAGTGGCTGTATAACTGCACGCGCCCCCTGTTCCGGGAGTCCTGGAGGGAGGGTGAACGTCCCGCCCTCTCCCAAACTCCGCCCACTTTCTAGTCACCACGCTCTACGCTCTACGCTGCCGTGAACTCCTCAGGTACACGAGCTCCGTTCCTACAGAGAGGAGTTACACTCTATGATGTGGCTGAAATGTTTCGCGGCCATTTTAACGTGACGTATCCCGAGGCCCCCGCTGCGTGTGGTAACGCTGCGAGAACACCATGCTCACTCTCCACAACTCAGAAGATGCAAGACAGTAGACAGGAAGAGGATCTATTCTGTCTGCGCCGAGAAAAATAAAAAATAAAAAACACACACAGAGCTTTGTAAATGTAGTGACCAACGGGGGTTACTTACGACGATGTGTGCCGGGGAAGGGGAGCGGGCATCTTTAAGTGCTTGTCTACTTTGAAGACTTCCTGCTTGAACATCTAGCAGTGGCCATTTCATCTGTAGATACTGAATGGTGGAAGGAAACAAAATGGGAGAAAGAAAGAAAAACATGTTAACAATGCAGAAAGCAAAGGGAGGAAGAACCGTGAGGGTCAAAGGACCCTGAAAAATGGCTGTGTGACTCTGAAAGCGAAAGCGGGCGCAAACACAAGTGAGGAGCATGTTGGAGCAGACCGTGGGGGAGGCTTGGGGTGGACCTGCATGGCCCATGGAGAAGCGAGTCGGTTCCTTGTCCAGTTGCTCTCGGACCGGGAGCAATCCCAGAATTCCCAGTTTCTCTGTTTTAGATCTGAAGATCATATCAGTGCTCTCTGGAATCCTATTGCTTTTCATTGTACTTATAAAAGGGTGTGGACTCGAGTTGGACCAGCGACTGTTTTAGTCAATAATTGACCCAGGGTGCTTCAGGACACACACACACACACACACACACACACACACACACACACACACACCACCTGTGAACGTCATGCTCTTCACATTGTCTGGAGCCAATCTTTAAGTGACTTCCTGTAGCCACAGAGACATAAAAAAAATCAGCCGGTAAAGCGATTAAGTTGTAAAAACCTTCGTTTTTATTGGGCTTTATGAAGCTGTCTGGCATCGGGAGGCACACGCTCAGCTCAACAACCTGACGCTAATGAAAAACGCACCTAGCAAGAGGCCGCACTGTCAAGAAAGCGAGCTGGCAAGGACACAGGAGGAAGTCCCCTCCTGCCCCTCTACCTCCTAGACACAGGAAATATGTCTATCGTCCTTTGGGTCCCCCCCCACCGACCGAGACCCTGACCCTTGGCCTGCCTGGGCTGGATTGGGTCAGGCGGGTCACATGTGTACCCCAAACACAAATCCACACACACACACACAAACTGGAGGATCTGCACACAAGTCAACTCTCCCGTTCCAGTCGGTCCCCTTACGCGCGGTTCACACGCGGTTCACACGCGGTTCACACGCTAGGGCTCGTTTTCCACGGCTGTCCTGGAAACACTAGATGTCGGTACCAGCAAACATGGGACTCCACGGCCGGTTAAGTTGACCCGTGAACTTCTGACAAGCAGCTACACTGAAGATACACTCTGGTAGTGTAGCTACACTGAAGATACACTCTGGTAGTGTAGCTACACTGAAGATACACTCTGGTAGTGTAGCTACACTGAAGATACACTCTGGTAGTGCAGCTACACTGAAGATACACTGAAGATACACTCTGGTAGTGCAGCTACACTGAAGATACACTCTGGTAGTGTAGCTACACTGAAGATACACTCTGGTAGTGCAGCTACACTGAAGATACACTCTGGTAGTGTAGCTACACTGAAGATACACTCTGGTAGTGTAACTACACTGAAGATACACTCTGGTAGTGCAGCTACACTGAAGATACACTCTGGTAGTGTAGCTACACTGAAGATACACTCTGGTAGTGTAGCTACACTGAAGATACACTCTGGTAGTGTAGCTACACTGAAGATACACTCTGGTAGTGCAGCTACGTGGCTTTGAGCTGAGCTGCACTCAGTCACACTCATCTCTCCAGGAGCTGCGAGCAAACACAAAAACACGTTCGCTCGGCTGTCCAGGGTCAGAGGTTAACTGGGTCCTGATTGCTGCTCTGTTGGGAGTTCTGAGCAGCAACATACACATGGCAGGGGGAAATGTGACCTTTTAAAATGGCTGCCACGTACAACGCCTGAGAGTAAATTTTAAATGTGGGCAGTAAGTATTCGAATAATAAGAAACTCGAGGGGAGTTTGGTGAATTTACATGCAAGCTTAGCAAATGCTCACCTAATGAGGCTAGACAGAAAATTACGTCCATAACTACCAGACAAAACTATGAGAAACTCAAGAGCCAAAACTGAATAAACATATCTTGAGAGCTCCAGCAAACATAACATAACACATAACGTGTTTAACATGAAAACTGTATTGGTAGCAAACTCTAAGAAAATGGAGTTCAATATTCCTAATGTCAGATGTCTGTTCTGCACAAGTCTTCTCACAAGTCAGCCAGCCTCGTAGGGTCACCAGGGATGCGACTGGATCGTCTGACTAGGGTTTGAGCCAAAGCTCAACTAGGCCAGGAGTGGTTGGGATGTTATCTCTAACCCAATCCAACCAATCAGGGGCCAGTATAGCGTTCCTACACTTTGCCCTCGTAGTTCACCAAACCAAGAACACTTTCTGCTTGACCCTGCCAGGACTACTCTGAGATTGATTTTGTGTGTGTGTGTGTGTGTGTGTGTGTGTGTGTGTGTGTGTGTGTGTGTGTGTGTGTGTGTGCATACGTGCTTGGTTCAGCTGGTTCAGTGGTAATTAGTGCTGGGTTGGCTGTAGGGTGTAGTGCTGTTTGCCACTGGAGGAGCTGCCTCACCCGGTGGCCTGAGGGGCATGCTCCACACACACACACACACACACACACACACACACACACACACACACACACACACACACACACACACACACACACACACACACACACACACACACTCCACACTGACACACACCCTCCACACTCACACCCTCCACACTCCACACTCACACGCTCACACACTCACACACTCAGACTCTCACACACACACGCTCACAAACTGCAAGCTCACTCACACACAAGCTCACTCACACTCCAAGCTCACACACTCCTGCACCAAATCTCTTGCTAATGCATGCGCCTGTTTACTCAGAAGGGGAGTGAAGTTTGCCTGAGCTGTGCTGCTCCGGGCTGGCTGTGCATGACGCCACGCTAAACGCCGATGATACACTCCGAAAAAAAAAAAAAACTAACTAAAAAACCTAGATTACATTCCAGATGGTACTAGTCATTTAGCGTGTGTGTCCTCTGAAAAGCTCCTGCTAGGGTTCTGTTTACTGTGAAGTGGGTCATGTCGTGGCTCAGAGTGGCAGGAGTGGTGTTGAGTGTGGGGTGAGAGCGTCTGGGTGTGCGGGCGCCGGTGCCAGTGTATCCGCCTCACACTCCCACCGCACATGTTCCTGCTCCCTAATCCTTCCTGTAGGCATTACGAGCGGAGGCCAAAGCCAAAGGAGGTGGGTCTGGAGCTGCTTCTGCCCCGCCCCCTTCTGCCAAACCCCGCCCCTAATGCTCTCAAGACCCCACCCCCTGACGCTTCCCGGTCCGGATGCACCGGCTGGGCTGGAAGAGGCCGTGGCCCCTGACCTACTGGCTGCTGCTGCCCTTTCTCCCCTCTCCGAGTCCCCCCGCCCCCCCCCCCCCCCCCCCCCCCCACAGGAGGCCCCCCATGTAACTCAAGTGGCGTTCCGATAGGACAAATTGCTCCGCAGTTCCAGGATAACTTGGTACACCCTCCCCCACCACTCAGGACGGCCAGCGTGAGTTCGACCCAGGGCATGCACTCCCCCCGATCTGCCCCCTCCTCCTCACTCTGTCAGCCCTGCTAGCCACCCCCCCATACCCCCCCCCCCCCCCCCCCCCCCCCACCCCCGGCCTGGAACAACCACAATGGGGCTGAATGACTCAATTGTCTCTGATGAAGAGAAAGACAAGGGAGTCCTCTAAATCCTCCCAGAGGGATGAACTCTATCACTAGCAGAGCTCAGAGAGAGAGAGAGAGAGAGAGAGAGAGAGAGAGAGAGAGAGAGAGAGAGAGAGAGAGAGAGAGAATATTAGTGACAGAATAGTTGGTTTTGTCTCAAAATTTTCCAAATGGGTAGTTAGGACATGGATAATTCACTAATGTTATTTTTGACACAATTGCTGTTTTCCTTTTCCAAAAGTGAAGTTATCTGTTCACTTTTAGCACTTTTGCCCACATTTAGCATGTCATGAACTAGTGTGGGCTGCACCGAGGTTAAAAAAAGCCACGGAGAGCTTTCTGGAAACATAAGGAGAACAGGCCTGCTGCTGCTAAGCTGTTTCTCAAAGAAATGTCTGTACCTGACACTTAACCTGACGCTGGAGAGGTTTCCTCAGGGATCACACAGCCGTTGTGAGGAGAACTACCTTCTACGACCCCCTATTACCTCAGGAACTACACATTACCAAGACTTATTGGTCCTCAAAATAGAGGGATGGGCAAATAAATAAATAAGCATTAAAAAATCAACTTTGAAATTATATTGAAGGTCACAGAGTTCCTCGGGTTGTAGATGGTGTGAGGTGGCCAACCCCATCGTATCACAGGAGGAGCAGGTCGAGGAATTGAAGCAACACATACACATCTGATGTGATTAGTACAGAAGAGGCGAGCTGCACTCGGCCATTTTGTTTGGATTAAGAGCACAGACGTTCTCTGTAATCAGACAAATCAGACGCCTAATGTGCCAGAGAAGCTCAGAACGTGGGGCTATTCCCAACGCTCTCACCAGCTAGGACTGGGGAGTCAGAGAGAGAGAGAGAGAGAGAGAGAGAGAAAGAGAGAGAGAGAGGCTGCAGTCAGCAAACAGCCTGCCAGTGTCCCACCAGAGACACATTCAGCAAGGCCCAGCACATCCCAGCCCATCTGTGCCCAAGGGTCAGGAGAAAACACACACACACACACACACACACACACACACACACACACACACACACACACACACACACACACACACACACACACACACACACACACGCACCACGCCACACACGCGCGCACACACGCATACGCACATATCCACACAAACATGCACGTACACGCACACGCACACGACACACACACACACACACACACACCACCGCACACACACACACTCACACACACACCCTCAAACATGCGCATGCCCACACATGCACACAGCCCAACCAATCGCCCCGTCCCCCACCCTGTGGGGAGAAGACGCCGGGGTGGAGCTGACGGCTTGCAGATTACACTGATAAAAGAGCAAAACTAAAGCACTTCATTTGGGATGAGAGAAGTCCTGCTCGGTACCGAGGACCCACGAGTGGGAGCTGTGGGGGAGCCCCAGTCGAAGCCCCCCAGACTCCAGGTACAAACAGGCAGCCCAGGGGAGACGGCGGCGGACAACCGCCGCGTTCAAAACGCGGAGGCCTGGAGGAGCTCGGATCAGACCGCAGGCACACGCGGCACACGCTCGCGACATGTCGCACCATGCGGCACCAGAACCGGCCCGCCGCGCTCGGGCCCCCCGGACTCTCCTTCATGGAGGAAGTGCCTATCCAGGAATGCAGAGGGTAGGATGAAATGGGAGTTGCAGCCGGGTTCTTTGAAAGTCCTCGGAGCCGAGCAGAACCTTTACGACACCCCCCCCCCTGTGCCCACCCTCCCCCTCTGTGGCCGGGCTGCAGAGAGATGGAGCGCACATTCAAATGCCCCTCATTTCAGACGGGTGAGGGGGGGGGGGGTTCGGAGAGAAAGAGGCGAGTCACCTCAACGCCAGATGAAACTGAAAGTTAGTGTACACGAGGGCTCTTAATACACATTTTATGAGTAAATAACGGAAGGGGGGGAAAAAAAGAGAAAGAGAGAAAGAGAAAAGAACACCCCACCAGCTCAGACTGCCTGAGGCGGTTTGCAACCAGGAAAAGAAAGCTGGGCTGTGGGCCAGACGTGGGGTTTGTGTGCCCCGGGGCAGAAGAGGGTCCGCGGGGGCCCGCAGTTACTCCCAAAGCCAGAACGGCTGGGGGGCTCCTCGCCCCTCTGACAGCATGGGGCCTGAGACCCCAGCTCGCTCTCTTCCTGCCCCCCCCCCCCCCCCCACACCTGCCCCCCCCGCCCAGAATCACTCCATCTCCCCCAGACGCCACGCTGCCTCAGCCTCTCTCCTCACACCGCACTTCCTCTCTTACACTACGGAAAAAAAAAACCCCAAAACCTTTGGAGAAGCACCTGCCGCGTGAAACTCGCCGTGGCGGTTTGAAGTCTTCTCAAGGATACGGTGTTCAGTTGTGTGTGTGTGTGTTTGTGTGTAGAGGGGGGGTTGTAGACAGACATACAGACAAGGATAGGGGTAAACACAGGAAAAAAGATAAAACTATGTTAGGCCTATATCACAATTCTCTCCGGTCTGTTCCTACACTCTTATGGTGTGTACGTGTGTGTGTGTGTGTGTGTGTGTGTGGTGTGTGTGTGTGTGTGTGTTGTCACGCTGCATTCTCAACCCCCGTGAGCATGAGCTGTTGTGTGGCCTCGCTCACACTCTGTTTGCCTAGCAGGTGTGGGCGTCTATGCAATTCAAACAGCAGCTGAGTCACCTGAAACCTTGAGAGAGGATTGGCCAACACCTTCCCCGTCTCAGCGGAGGGGGTATCAGTGGCTAAATGAAGCCGTAAAAACACACAAACACGCGCGTCGCTCCTGGAGACCGGGCGTGGAGGGGCAGAGCGCTGGCAAAGTCCACAGCACTGCACACACTGCTGCAAACACCTGTGATTAGGGGTTCTCGTCCATCTACACACACACAACCTCCCAAAGACTCCCAGAACCTCCACCATGAGCACACGCTGACACACACACACTCACACACTCACACACACACACACCCACACATACACACACACACACCACACACACACACACACTCACACACATACACTCACACACACACACACACACACACACACACACACACACACACACACACACTCACTCACTTCACTCACTCACTCACTCACTCACTCACTCACTCACTCACTCTGTGAATATTGACTCCTCAGAACACTCTATAAATAGGACTATGAGTTATGGGCACACAGGCATCTGAAGCCTACAGTACCAACACACACACAGACACACACACACACAGACCCACACACACACAACACACACACACACACACACAAACACACACACACACACACACACACACACCACACACACACACACACACACACACACACACACACACACACACACAGTCCTACTTAACAGCCCTGTGTGCCTGGGTTTGACCACACAGCTCAGCCCTGGTCTAAGACAAGCCAGAAAGGTGGCAACATGGGGCTCTGGACTTTGGAGTGTTTGTGTACATGTGCACACACACACTACACACACACACACACACACACACACACACACACACACACACACACACACACACACACACACACACACACACACACACACAAAACACTGCAATACTGTAGAGAGGGGGTCACCCCTAGCCACCATGAGGGGGTAATTACCACACTCCTGAGTTCAAAATGAAAACTGTTCTTACCTCCTGCAGCAACAACAGGCTTCAAACAAGCATCAAATAGGCACACACACACACACACACACACACACACACACACACACACACACACACACACACACACACACACACACACACACACACACACACACACACACACACACACACACACACACACACACCTTGAAGCACTTCAAACTCCATATTCATAAGCCTGGCCCCAGAGTGCAGCAGAATCCTATTATCAGGAATCTCAGTCAAAATACGAAATGGTTTCAGGACAAGAGTGTGGACGTGTCTGCACAGGACACCCTACAGAAGGAGTCTCAACCACGTTCAGGAGATCAAACGCCAACCGCACTCAGCACATACAGACCCAGTCTCACCGCAGCTGAACCCTCCAGACGCCTCCTACAGGACCCCGGACCCTGTGTGTGTGGGGCAGTACCGGCCCAGGCCCGCGCGGGCTGCGTGCGATACACCACCACGCTACAATCATCTCTTAAAAAATGAACAATCCCAGCTTGCCACAGCGAGACGGACACGCTGCCTCTGTGAAATAAAGAAATGAGCGAGTAATCAGGCGGTGGCTAATGGATCTCATTAGCATGGCGTGAGCACGCCGGACTGGGAGAACCGGGGAAGGTCAGACGGTGGCTGCTGGGGGCAGAGAGGCACGGCTGGCCTGCCCACCTGGCCCCTGTCCCAGGGTGTCCCCACCAACATCACCCCTCACCTCCCAATCGACTGCAGTATGACCTGGCCCTGGTGCCCCCGCCCCCTACACCCCCCCCCACCCCCACGTGCACCCCCCCCCCCCCTCCACCTGCCCCTGCCTGCAGCCTCCACGCCAGCACGGCTCAGTTCTCCTCCCACTCTCTGTTAATTACCGCCGACGTCCGTCCACAAACAGCGGTGACAGACACCATCACACGGGCCAATTACTGCTGAATCTTTAATGCCTTGTTCCCCAACTCCACTCTCTCTCTCTCTCTCTCTCTCTCTCACACAGACACACACACACACACACACACACACAACCACAGGGCAATCTCCCACAGCCCTAGAGAAAAACATACCGCCTAAGAAACAGACATAGTGGAAAGAGGGGAAAAAAGGATATATATTTTTGTCCATTTATTCTGGGCTTGGCAACAGTACTGACACAGCCATGCAGCCTCTAACATTATCCTCTTAGCCCAGCGTTATTCAGCAGAACCTGCTACCTTCACGCTCCAGCCAAATACTCCAGCTAATAAAAAGGACATTTGCAGAAGGATGTGCCAACGATGATGCACCCCATATTGCTCATTTCTGTGTGTGTGTGTGTGCGTGTGTGCATGAGCAATCGTCTGTCTGTTAACCAGAGCAACCTCGAGTTAACCTGAAACTCATGCAGTTCAGTGTTTTTATTATGATACGGCGCCCAGAAGAAGCTTCGCGGCGCATCGCTGCCGTTTATCTGAATTACGGCCTTCGCCGCGGCCGGTTTGAGGGAAGCTCTCCGAGACGTGAGCTGGACGTGGAGTCTGTCAGCTCCGCGTCGGAAGCGGAGGCGGCCGCACGCGTCCAGACGTTGCCGAGCGCGCGTCTTGACGCTCCGCCTCCCCCCAAGGTCCCGCAGTCGCAGCGTTGACGCAACACGCCGCAACACGCCAGCCGCGCGCTGTCCTCCGCGTTATTAGCGAGCAAATCTGCAGCTCATTCGGCAAGGATGCTCGGATCACGCCGGAGGGGTGTGGATCCTATAAAGGTTAATATGTTTTGTTTTGGGTTTTTTTATATATATATATCTTGGCTACAAACTGTGTGTTTTTGTCAGCTGAAGGAAGCTGTACTGCAGTGAGAGAGGTGGGGGGGAGGGGGAGGGGGGGAGTTGAAAAAAAGAGAAAAAGCCCTCAGCCAAGCCATCAAGTTGAACATTGAACTTCACAGTAGTAGCTGCCTTTCTATGCCTCTCCTTTTGATGTTACCTCCAAAGCAAAGGATCAAAGGCTCGGAGTGTGGCGTGGGGAAGTCCCAGGCTCTTAGCCTGCCCGTCCGTGATATATGCAAAAGCCAAAAGAGAGAGAGAGAGAGAGAAGAAGAGGGAGAGAGGGAGAAAGAGGAAGAGGGGTAGAGAGAGAGGGGGAGAGAGTGAGGGTGGAGAGTGAGAGTGAGTGGAAGAAAGCTTGCATGGAATGTGGCTAAATAGTTTGCTTTACCCTAATGAAGCCCAGCAGTGATGACATCACCCTTCTCAGCCCGTTCCAGGGGACAGCAGAACACGGGGAGCCCAAACCCAGGCGTGGTGTGAGAGTGGGGCGTGGTGTGTGAGTGGGGTGTGGGGTGTGAGTGGGGCGTGGTGTGTGAGTGGGCGTGGTGTGAGTGGTAGGGGTGTCACGATTTCGATATTAAATCAAAATCGATCGAAATTATGTCACGATCTCGAGCCTCGAAGTCAAAAAGAGGATCGACGATCCCTCTCTCTAAGCTACGCAAGCGCCCACACTATGCAAAGTAAAGCCTGGTTTAAACTAGACACGTCGTGAGGGTCTGCGCGCCGAAAATGACGTAATCACAGTGGCTCCGCCCATGCACGCTGGCGAATCGCAAGGTCATGCACCTCTCGAATTTTGTAACTTAAAAAACTTTAATATTTATACATATACTCGTAATGATTCGAAATAATTCGCTTTTTCATCACATTATTTAGTGTTTGTTTATTTTCAAAACGTCCAATCTTAACGTCTTCACGTTCTCTCATGTTTCGTCCTGGAATTACAAGAGGTTTGTATTTGTTAACGCAATACAAGAGAAATGTTCAGTCAGACAGCTATTTGTTGTGAAACGAAGTAGTTACACTTTCAAACATTTTCAAGTACTTTAGCCTAAATCTCAGCACTTTTCAAACTTGGAACACAATGCAACATTAATTTTCGTCAGGTAAATGTTCCTTCCCCTGTTTTTGAGGGGTGTTTCTTTATACTACAACATATCGTTTCGGAGAACACTGCAAAGAATATAAACGCCTCCGCCGTTCGCGCATGGTTTATACTTTCGCGAGTAATTGTAGCGCGCGACTCCGCACACCTCGCGCGCTACAATTACTCGCGAAAGTATAAACCATACTAAACAATCCAGCCTTGACACGGCTCAGGGATTACGTCACACGCAGCGCCGTGCGGCCGTTACGGTTATTTAAACAAATTTAAACATGGGTCTGTGGCGGGAGCTGAGTGCAGAGCGTTGAGGATTGATTTCGATTGGAGTGCTCTCTGTCTGAGATTTTTTATTATTACATTTTTTTTGCTGATGCTGGTCCAGCGTGGCGCATGCCAGTGATTATGCCTCGGCATGCCAAAGGTGGCACGCGTGCCATAGGTTGCCGACCCCTGCCATAGACTAATCTAAAACTGGCATAGGCCTCTCTGCTGTAAATCGAGAATCGAATCGAATCGTGACCCTAAAATCGGAAATACAATCGAATAGAGGATTTAGAGAATCGTGACACCCCTAGTGAGTGGGCGTGGTGTGAGTGGGCGTGGTGCGTGAGTGGGCGTGGCTCGTCTCCCAGTGCAACCAGCAGTAGGGGTGCACGATATGGACTAGAATTGCGATGTGCGATAACATTGTTGGATATCCCGATATCGATGTGAACCACGATAAATTAAGATTAAAATACAGAAATGTAGTATCTCTCTGAACAGCAGCACGTTAATTTGTTTTGTTTTTTACTGTGTAATGAATCCAGAATAATTCCGAATATTTTGCAGGTTTATTATTCAACAATAGATTCAATCTAGGTTTATACTTTCACGAGTGACCATAGCGCGTGACTCCGCACACCTCGCATGAACCTCCGCGAACGGCGGAAGCGTTTAATCTTGCCGTGTCACATTCTTTGCAGTGTTGTCCGATATGTAGGCCTAGTAGTTAAAAAAAAACACCCCTGAAATACAGGGGAATGAACATTTACCTAACCAATTTTAATGTTGCTTTGTGTTTCAGGTTTGTGTTTTAGGCTAAAGTACTTGAAAATGCTTGAAATTGTAACTACTTCGTTTCACAACAAATATCTGTCTGACTGAACAGTTCTCTTGTATTACGTTAACAAATACGAGCCTCTTGTATTTCCAGGACGAAACATGAGAGAACGTGAAGACAACCATTAAATAATGTGATAAAAAAGAGAATTATTTCGAATCATTTCGAGTATATGTATAAATATTTAACTCAATTAAGTTTATCGTGCTGGGAATTATTAAAATAGACCTTGAAAGTGACGTACAAGTGCTTTAATTCCACCTTGTAAAGGTGTATGAACCCTGCAAACATGACTGTTCTCATTGCGCTGAGACGTGGCGCGCGCAATCTTAGAAAATTCGAGAGGTGCACGACCTCGTGAATCGACAGCGTGCGAGGCCAGCATGCATGGGCGAAGCCACCGCGATTACGTTATTTTCACCTCGCGGACCCTCGCGCCGCATCAAGTGTAAACCAGGCTTAAACCAAAACACGTGTCTGTTCACCTCACTCTGCCTCTTGCCTACTTACATCACGTGATCATAGTCTGCAGCGCGAATAGCTCCCTCTATTGCTGGATGAGGATAATGCAATTTGAGTTTGCTGTTATTCAAGGAGTTATCGTGGCTCTTTCGATGTGTTTATCGTGAAACTTCACATCGCGATTACGATAAAAATACGATTAATCGTACAGCCCTAACCAGCAGCACAACTGCAGACCCTGCACCAGCTACCTCACTCCACATCAAGAAGCACTGAGGCAGCTCATAGCCACATAAATACACAGTGTCCTGTTAAAGTGAGAAGTGCTAGTAAACACAGAGAGTGTGTGAAACAGCGTCTCTGACTCACACACACACACACACACACACACACTGACTCACATAAAAATGAGAAGATGCAAGCACATGCACACACACACACACACACAACACACACACACAAACACACACACACACACACAGATAAACACACAGACAGGCATAAGCATGCACACACACACACACACACACACATATATACAGTATATATAATGGACACAATGGTCTCAGCTGCACAAATATGTGAGGGGTGTTCAAACTAACAAACCGTTGCTAGGCACTCACACACTGTATATAAACTTACATATACAAACACACACACACACACACACACACACACACACACACACACACACACACACACACACACACACTTTCCCCCAGGGCCATAGGATTAAGAGGTCCAGCTGGCTGACAGCAAGTCATTCCTTCCCACGTAGCAGGCCGACGCCCCCCCCCCCCTCCCCCAGGCTGCTCCAGCCTAGGAGGAGGACACACCTGAACTTGACATCGATCTGCCCCAGCTCCCCCTACACACTCCCCCCCCCACACACACACACACACACGAAGCACATCACACACCACGGTGTTGCTGTGTTCCCGTCATGGGTGGAGAAAGTGGAGCCCCGTGATAAAGGAGTGTGCAGAGAGGGCAGCGGGTGGGTGTCGCCCAGCGTGGAGACCCGCATTCCCTGACCCGCCCCCCGCACGTGCCTCCAGCCCCGCCCCCAAAACGCACGGAGTGTGGGGCTGCGAGCTGGGCCATTTGCTGCGTCCTGCACACACTGCAGCAGGATCTTGTCCCCTCCTACAACACCCCCTTGCAGGATTCCTGGGGAGTCAGGGCCCCTGGGAAGGCAGAAGGGGCGTGGCCTGCAGAAAAGCCTTGTTCTCGGAGCTGAGGGGTCGGCAAATGGCAACCAGAGATGGCCAGGTGTGTACCACCAACTAGGGGTGGGTATCAACACTGATTTCCCATTTCGATTAGATTCCGATTCACAAGGTCCCGATTCAATTCCATTTTCGATTCGATTCGATCCGATTCAATATCGATTCTTGTAGGGACATTTCAGTTACAATAAAAAATGTAGTTTGAATGTGAAATGTTGTAATGATACAAGGAACACTCAAACTTTATTAAAAAGGCATTGAAAGCGGTTTTGAACAGCCTTTTAAAGTGCAAATTAAGTTTTTTTTTTTTTTACATGTAACGAAAACATTTATGAACATAGTTCTGGTCCAAAAACTAAGATTTATTCATGACTGCTTTCTGACATCTTGGAGATTGTCAAATTTTTCTGCAAGAGATGGAGCTGATCAACATGTTGAGGAGTGAGACAGCTCCTTTGTGCAGTAACAATATTGCCAGCTATTCACAGCTTTATACTTGACGCATCGCGACCGGCGTGAGGGTCCGTGCACCGAAAACGACATAATCACGGTGGCTCCGCTCGTGCACTGTAACTTTGCGAGGTCGTGCACCTCTCGAATTTTGTAACTTTGCACGCGCCGTGCTTCAGCGCAGTGAACAACGTCATGTTTGCAGGGTTCATACACCTTTAAAAGGTGGAATTCAAGCACTTCGATTATTTTTTGGCACGGGGAGAACTTGTAGATAGTTTAATCGCAAATGCCTTCTCTAGTGGAGTTTGTTTGGGTTCTGGCGTTTATTGAATATCAGGATGGTGTCGCGTTAAATGATTTTTCAGATTTGTGGTATTCCCACAATATTTCACCTCCATGTTGCACAGTTTACACATGGCTGTGCTTTTATCCAACTCTTCCCTACCATCATGGTTTCTGAATCCAAAATGTAACCATACATCTGCAGGGTTGCCAACTTTTCAAGATCGCTTGGAGTGAGATTTGAACCTGGAGGGGTGGCGGTGTAAAATGGACACAAATTAAGTATTATATTGTGATCGATCGCTCGCCAGTGGTTGGCGCCAGAGCGAACTAGTAGCTCATTGAATCATAGATGTGGATCAGAGGTACATTTTTTTTTACTCTTGCTGCAGCCATGCTTAACTGATTACCCCAGCCAAGTGGCGGTGCTCGAGGAAAAAAAAGGATGATCTCACGAGATAAAACGCGAGACGTGAAAACGGTACGCATATGCAGAGAAATTGGCTAATTCTAAAGATCGATCTCAGGTTTCATAAATCGATATCGAATCATTCAAATGAAGATCGATTTGAATTGAAAGATCGATTTTTTAAACACACCCCTACCACCAACAGCTAACGCCAGCACACATCAGACTGGTTACTAACGGCCAGCACACATCAGACTGGTTACTAAAGCCCAGTGTGCATCAGACTGGTTACTAAAGCCTAGTGTGCATCAGACTGGTTACTAACGCCCAGCACACATCAGACTGGTTACTAATGTCCAGCACACATCAGACTGGTTACTAACGCCCAGCACACATCAGACTGGTTACTAACGTCCAGCACGCATTAGACTGGTTACTAACGTCCAGCACACATCAGACTGGTTACTGACGTCCAGCACACATCAGACTGGTTACTAAAGCCCAGCACACATCAGACTGGTTACTAACGCCCAGCACACATCAGACTGGTTACTGGTTACTGAGTGGGAGAAAAAACATCTGTTTTCCAATTCCATTCACTGACCATTAGGGCGGGAACACATGAGAGAGTGAGAGTAGATCTGGTACAAAATGGGGGGGCAGTTTGGGGGGGGGAGGGGGGGGGTGATGGAGGGCTGTGGGGCTGTGCTGCTAAATCTGGGCTTCTATTTGAGCTGAAGTGATGGACAGATAATGAGAAAGAAAAATCCATCCCCTACAACAGCAAAATACCACTGACACTGCTGATCACCAACTCCTCACAGCCGAGAGAGAGAGAGAGATGAGAGAGAGAGAGAGAGAGAGAGAGAGGGAGAGAGAGAGAGAGGGGGGAGGGAGAGAGAGAGAGAGAGAGAGAGAGAGAGAGAGAGAGAGAGGGGGCTTGAGAGTGGGAGAAAGGAAAAAAAATCACAATGATGACATGTAAGTGCAAAGAGCGATTAAGGATTTACTTTCAAAAGGGTCCGCATTGATCTTTTTTGATAGACCTGCAATAAATCAAACCAGATTGACTCACATGAGAACGAGGCCTAATCCTTTAGTCAGATCCGGGAGAACTCAAACCAAACCAGCTGTTAATTTAGGCTTTACAAGATGAAGCGGGAGAAATCCAACCTGATGTACCCTAGGGCAGCGGCTTACATCATCTCTGTAAAGCAATCAACTTATTGCCAGTTTGGAGAGATAATCAGGGAGCTGTGAGAGAGAAACAAAGAGGCAGGTAGCGGGGGGTGCAGGGAGACAGGTTCTTAAAGGGGCAAACGTAGGGGGTAGCATGGGAAACTCGAGTGGGGGTAATAACAGGAGGGGGAATACCGAAAACACTGGCAACGTGGGTTCACGAGTGGCAAAAGTTACAGAGATGGCCGCAATCTGCGGGACAGGAGCAGGATTGTGGCCTGCACTTATTGCCTTGATGGTCTGCACTTCACCCGCAGACTGGCACGGTGCCCACAGTGCCACCTCGGTCACGCCCTGGGCCGGCCCACAGAGGCCCAGCCACAGGCAGCTATGATAATTAAGAGTTATTTTTGTTTTCTTTTTTTGTGTTTTTAACTTTGCTTTTCCTCTGGGTGGAAGTGTCGGTTAACGCCATGCAGTCCTTACTGGTTACACTTCTAATGTCTTTTTCAGATCCACATCCTGTTTGTGTGTAAAAGAAAGAAAGAGAAAGATGTGGGGGGGGGGGGGGGGGGTACTAAGATAGACAGAGATATTGGGAGGGGGTGTGTAACGACTATAGAGCAGGAGTGTACATCACACACACACACACACACACACACACACACACACACACACACACACACACACACTCAGGCAAACTCATTAGGTCCCAGTGTTCTTGTCTTTAATGTTCTATTTACTACAGGCAACAAGATCAAATCTGAAATCCAATTGCAGGCCCGACCAGGGCCCTTCGCTCCGGTTCTGTTGCAGTGTTGGAAGAGCAGGCTCGTCGTCTCTGGAAAGTGTCCAAGGGCGAGTCGAGGCTCACGAGTCAAAACGAGAGCGCACATGAAATCAGAGAGAAAGCAGGAGCCCCCACCCTCACCTCCACCCCCACCCACCAACCCCACCCCCCTCCTCTCTGCTGCCACACGGACACGCCGGTTGCACCCATGGATCACTCGGACTTTGGGTGTCTGCTCCGCCCAACTAAACTCAAGTTAAATAAGCCAGGCTGGCAGGTTTTCTTACATACACACACACACACACTCACAAGCACACGCAGAAACATACACAGGCAGATGCACGCAAACACACACACACACACACACACACACACACACACACACACACACACACACACACGCAAACACACACACACACACACACACACACACACACACACACACACACACACACACACACACACACACACACACACACACACACACACACACACACCGCTATCTTTAGTTCTGCACTGAAGCACTTCCTCTCAGCCGGTCCTCCCCACGGAGGGAGGAGAGAGCCCGCGCCTCCGCCCACCCCCCACGGCCCAACACGGCCCAACACGGCCTCACAATTTAATTACGCAGAAACGGTAATCCTGCCGCACAGATGGCTAACACGCCGCGTCTCTACCGCTACACGTCCCGTCGAATCGTTACCGATGCTATTTGCTAAATGACAGCAAGCGGGACCACGGCGCAGAGCGAGGCGTGCTTGATCGGCTCGCCAACGCAGGTGTGTCCTCCTGTTCGGCCTGCGTGACAGAGTTCAAGAAGGCGTGAAGAACCGGGAGGGAGTGACAGGCTGTGGCCCGAATGAATCATGTTATAATCAGTGCAGGCAAGCGTAGAGCCCTTTTGTCCTTCAAAACAAACAAACAAACAAAAAAATCCCCACCGAAACGAAGAGACGCAGGGCTGCGTCGGGCCTTTCGAAACGGCCCAGCGTGGTAAACCACATAACAAGCGCAATTGAAAAGTGACGAAAGTGTTCTTTTCTTAAAAGACGTAACGGATTTGGTTTATGGGCCTTGCTGGGACCCGTGGTTTGTCTTTGGGGAGCATCCCAGGAATCCAGTCTTTCCTGAACTCCCAGCGGCGCGTCCCAGTATGCAGTCGCGCTGCCTGCAGTCATCCGCCTCCGCTCACCGGCCGCTGGCTTCTGTCAACAATTAGTGGTCGTTCCTTCCAGTGCCTGCGACCGCAGCTCCCCGAGCGTTAAACTATGCAACCTCCCTATCGAGCCCTCCGCGTAAATCTCGCGCGGCGACATTGTCTGGGAAAGAACCGCGGGTGCCAACGGGGGCACGCTGCCTCCGCCGGGCCTCACCCATAATAACCCCAATAAAAATATTTGGGGCCCGTCTGCTCCGGCATGCGGCCGGGCCCGACCGGTCACCTGTCGCGTTGCTTGGCGTTAATGGATCTCCGATTGGTGCGCGTTCCTGGCCCCGGGCCCCTGGGTATCATGTTCCTCGCAGGGCGGAAGGCCTTCGTGCTGCAGAAGAGCGCAGCTCCCCGGCCCAGCAGAGAAGCCATAAATCTGCCCTAACCATCGGAGGACATGCCGCCATGCAGAGCTGCACTAACATTTTCCCTTTCACGAAACGCCGGGAGGCAGGGGACGAAGCTCGCACCGCTCGGCCGGACGCGAGGTTACAGCGGCGCTCTCCCCCAGCGGACGGGAGCCGCGGGGCCACGGGGCCGTGGGGACGGTACCTTTGCCCTTTCTCCCCACAAGTCAAATTATTTTAAGCCTGTCTCACATTTGAATCCATATAGAATGGCTGCTTAAAACATTTGTTCCCCCCTTTTGGGCCTAATAAGACTGCCAGCCGTCCCCTCAAATGGGAACACTTGCGTCAGGAGGCCCGTGTATCGCTGTAAACCGATCTGCACGGCGAATAGGAGTCCCAGCTCTGTTTCTTTCTGACTGTGTGTTGGGTGAGGAATTCCTCTACCCTCCAGACGTCTTTCAGCAGTTGTTCTTGTCACGGGACGTGTTAGAGACGCAGTCGGAAGGAGGGGACGCCTCTCCAACTGCAAGCCAGAAGGGGCTGGGCGTCAAAGACGAGCTGGAGATGCAGATCTGGAAAATGAGGATGATGGGCTTGCTTAAGGAGAGCCTTCCTGGTATGTGCACTCGGGATTACAGACGACTTCCTGTGGAAAGTACATGGTGGGTGGGGGGCGGACCGGAAATTGCCAGCGTCTATTAAGACTGGCGAAATGAGAGTGTTCTGACGCTGGCGATGCTTGGGGAGCTCTGCTCGCGTTCCTCTGGGGAAAGCGGTGCGGGACAGTGCGTCTGAGCGAGCTGAAGGAGCGTTGCTCCGACCACCTCCCTCCTAGGGCCACAGGACAGTCCCAGGGGCTGCGGGACACAGCACATCTGGCTGGCCTCCCTGACCTGGGAGGGCAGGACGTAGTCAGGTGACAGGTTAAACCTCCCTTCTCCTCCGGTGGGACCGGGCCACAGGCAGAACATCACTCACCACCGTCCCAAACTCCACACTCCTGGTGCAGGGACGGATATGTGAGACAGTCCAGGCCCTGCTGCTCTAATACCCCCCATGTGACCACTGCGTCTGCATACTGCTCACCTCATGTAACTGTCAAGTGCTTTCACCCTCGAGACGTTACACGGACAAAACAGACGTTTCAGTCATGCTAAACCAACCAATAAAAACACAGTGCGGGATCCTGGACTTACAGGCCTTGGAAAAACAGGAACATTCCATTGTGTGCAAAGAAAAAAAAACAAAAAACCTGAGACCAAGACAACGATAATGCCTTTGTCATCTGCTGCAAAATGAAAGTTTCTACTGCTGAAAAGCACCTTCAGGGAGAGGCACTGAGCCAGGAAGCCCAGCTGGGCCTGGACGAGGAGGACGGAGTAGAGGTGAGGGAGCGCTCTTCCTCCGCACACACACACACACACACACACACACACACACACACACACACACACACTCCAGCCTAATCCCACACGTCCGCGCCACACAGCTGAACTCATGCAGAAACCCGATCACAAATTGCAGGCCGGTCACGGGGGGTCACGTGCAATTCGGATCTGAACTGGTCCTGCTTCAGTCCAAAAAAACTGTGTGCATGCGTGTGTGTGTGTGTGTATGTGTATGTTTGGGCAGCAGACAGCTGCTGATTGAAGACCCTGGGCTGTGGGTGGGGCATGGGCGGTCCAGGCTGCTCAGTGGGCGTGTTCTCCTGGACGGGCTCTGTCCTCCCCGCCTCATTTACGCCGCCATGACGCTCTCCTGCACTCACTGGATCTTTTTGTCATTTCTGAGCTCTGGGTCCATTTGTATCATCCACTGAAATGGCAGGAGGGGGATAATGGTGAAATAAGGGGGTGGGCGGGGCTAAAGGAGACGGCGTTATCTCCAACAACACAACCCATCCCTCCCATTCTGGACACAAACACACTCACACACACACACACACACACACTTACAAACGTGCTCCCCTTGACTAATGTGCTCCGACACTCGTACATCACCCGCAAATTGGCCAAATGAATTAACCACGGCCCCTGCTTAGCGTTACGCGCTTTAAATGGATTTTCCCTTTCCAGGTCTGCCCAATAATTGCGTTTATCCATCTTGTTGAAGCGTGCTTTACACACTTGCTAACATCATGCCAATCCGGCCTGCGTTTTCCGCTCCAGTGGCAGGAGTGGAGGAGATTTGTCATCAGATCACAACAGGTCATTCAAACAACAATTAGTTCATTCCCCCGTATGTCAATGTCCAGGTCCCCTACAGACGTGGACGCGAAGGGGACTCGGGACTGGCGCTCTCTCACTCACGCGTCTTCTCACGTCTTCTCTCCGTCGGCCTGCCGACTGAGATGAATCGGGCTTAGCTGTGCTTCGATATCAATCACCCAACCCGCCAGGCTCCAGCAGACATCGGTCCGCAGAGTAAACGGAGCCTGCAGCTATGGATCCTGACTTCACAACCTTCGGCGCCGACATATGAGCGTGAAAAACAAACGCACGCGGGCACACAAAGCGGCCGGCCGAGCCTGCAGACCGGCCTGTCGCGGGGGTGACGTCTCCACTCTGGAGGGGCTGGACGGTGGTGCGGTAGGCCATGCAGAGAATGCAGTAAATGCCAACACTTCCCATCCACCCGTTGGGCCCGCGCTGGGACAACCTGCTGATGGGACAATCCCGATTTCCAACACACGCTCGCCAACAGACGTCTGCTGTTTGCAGCGCTGGGACGGCCAATCAGTAGAGCCGTGTGCTGTTTGTGGCGCTGAGACGGCAAATCAGTAGAGCCGTCTGCTGTTTGTGGCGCTGGGACAGCCAATCAGTAGAGACGTGTGCTGTTTGTGGCACTGAGACGGCCAATCAGCAGAGATGCAGGCTGGGTTCCCACGACAGCAATACACACTCAATGTTCATTGAGCCGGCCGCTGCTCCCTTCATCAACATCGTCATCATCAAACTCATGAAGAGTAAAAACAGCTCCTGGAACGAGGCTGCTAGCATTGAGCCCAAACTGCTGAAACGGTCTTTGCCTCTGACCCCTGATCCCGTCATTAAGACGCCACCTGTTTATGACAGAGCAGGCAACTTATCTTTATGGAGAATTAAAAAATGCAAAGCACGAGGGCCCATAAAGATAGAGGGGCACTAGAGATACCACGTTCGAAAGGGCAGCCTGGCGGACGCATCACCACTGCAGTCACATGACTGCCCAAGCCCACTCAAGATGGCCGCCATACAAAGCCAACAGCCCGGGGTCAGGATTAGGCTCTCCCATATAAATCACTGCTGAACCAACACTTACTCGTTTGCCTCCGCCGGACAGGTATGGAAGACAAATAAGCGCTCGCTATCAGGGACGGGCCACTCAGCAAAGGGGGTGGGGTGGGGGGGGGCACGCCACTGTGCTGGAACGTGGGGGACATCAACACCATGCTGGGGTTCAGCCCTCCACACGAGAGCACGTCATCACAGACACAACATGGCCAGACGCCGCCTCATGTCGACGTGGTCCTACATGCCTACGTCGGACGGACACAGATACTCTCCCATTCGAGTTTGCTCCGCCTCCCCCAAACCCTCCTGAGGGTGCAGCTGACGACTGGCCCGGCGTGTGAAGTCAATTCCCCATGTTTTAGGAATCAACCAAGCCGAGTTCTCGCACCACTCTCTAATGAAATGTAGTCAGAGACGGCTGATCCAGGCTTATCCATAGCAGAGAGACTCAACCACACATTGTACTTACACCCACACACACACACACACACACACACACACACGCTAATGCCATGCACTCTTTCACCACTGAAATGGCCAAGTGTCTGAACAACTGTATACTGGGCTATACTGATCACAGCCTGTGGTTTTTGCCTTTAAACCCCATGCTAACATATAACAGACAACCAGAGAAGAGGCCCTGGTCATGTGACGAGAAGCGCTAGTCACATGAAGTGTTATCTGTATTGTTTGACTGTCATTCTGCCTGAACTGGAATGGGGTGGGATTAGCGAGAGCACTGAAGCTATCTCCAAGACGGCAGGTAAACCCTCATTTCATGCCTCTGACTCAGGACAGATTACCTGTGTGTGTAAGGGGGGGGGGGGGGTGACAGCGGGGGGGGGCGCTGAGAAAATGTTCAACTATGTGCAAAACAGAGGTCTGGTTTTTATATCTATAAATCTCTGCAACATTTCCCACTGAGCTATAACATAATTATTTTGACTGGCTGACTGTATTTTTTTCTACCCCTAAAGTCACCTAGGACTGCATTTCAATGACTAGTTTCAGCTAGACAGTCAGCTCATAAACACATTCATCTACGCAGACATATATTTGCCCTATACACACACACAACCACTCTCTCTCTCTCTCTCTCTCTCTCTCTCTCTCTCTCTCTCTCTCTCTCTCTCTCTCTCTTTCTGGGCTTATCCGCCGGCAATTAAAAGTTTAATTAGAGGAATAAAAACACTTGGGTAAAGTTTTATCACCTATTACGTTTTCAATTATGTGTTTTACCGATACAAAACGTTCCCAGAGAGTCTAAAGGAACTGAGGAGAATTTCTGGGTAAACAGGCTTTCACCTTCCTGGGTAGGCAGCTCTACAATCTCAGTTTGCCATCAGTGCCAGAACACAGACTCGTGTCCTAGTGATCCCAAATTACCTCTCTCTTATCAAAGAGAAACATTTCACACTAAAGTCTGGAATGACGAACAGGACTACATAATCAACACAAACAGAGGAGGCCGGTCACACGTTCTGCCTTGCGGCTTCAATGCAACATGGAACGATAGACTCTAATATATGACACTTTCTCCTTCTTTCATGTCAAAAATAAACCCTGCTGGGTTTTTATTTGTTGCTGGTTGACGAAGGAGATTTTTTCATACTGAAAACAGCAAAACTTATATTTAGCTTCCTTGCTGTAAATGTGAGTGACTTGTCGTGTTCCGAGCTATTTATAAAAGTGAAATACTGTAGCTCAGTTTACATACTGACACGCATACATGTTTGACATTATCTTTACCGTTTGATAATAAAAGCGCCACGAAACACACACACACACACACACACACACACACACACACACACACAAAGTACAAACTTCTATCATTCGTCATAAAAACGTTAGCAGGGCGACTCCGTCCCCAGCAGAAAGCCTGTCAGTGTGTGCGTGAACTTTGGTCCGAGTCTTGCACGGTCCAATCCAAACAAAAGCCCCGACGTGACCGAATTCCATCGTGACTCCGCCCCCCTCGCCGCCGCAGCGCCCGTCAAAGCCACAGCCAATCAGGAGAGGCCGGCTGAGCGAGGCTGGTTCCTGAGGTGCTCGGCAGAGCCACACACAGGGCCTGTCCGTCACACGGGGCTGTAAGCGCCTCACCTCCCCGCTTGTCTTTTCTTGGTCCTGCTGTGGTTTTTTTTCTCTTTTTCATACAAGCGGATCAATGCGAGGCCTCCGGGCTCCATTGTTTGGACATCTAACCAGGAACTGCGGCCACTCTCATTGCCCCTGCATTAGGGGCAATTATGCACCCTATTCAGGGGGCTTTTGTGCATGCCCACCCCTCTCTCACTCTCACCCACCCCCCAATCCGCCCTCCCTCCGTCCAAACCACCCCCACGGTCCACACTACTACCCCCTACAGCGCTGGCCACTGCCTTTAACCCCACCACCAGACCATTGGAGTCCACACCACCCTCAAACGCGTAAAAATAAACTTCGGTATTGTGTAGTAACATCATTATTATTATATAAAAAGCAGACACATACCATTAATTATTCATTCATATCTCTCCTTGGTCAAAGTTGCTCATGTTATGGAAGATATTTGAAAAACAATCATTATTAGTAACTGTAAAAGACGAAATCAAAACGTAAAAGCAATAGAGCCCCTAACTGTACACCATTCAACAATTCATAATATAAAAGCTAAACAAAATCATATGCCCAGGTTACTGCAGGTGTCGGTAGTTCTGCTAATGAGACAGCTTGGTTCAACCACGATTTGCATACATTGTTCTTAAAATCAGTGATTACATTGACTTTCTGAGGTCTTATGCAACATTAATTCCCGGGTCATTTGTAAATACAAAAACAAATGCAACAGAAATACTATTACACAAATATTCAAAACCAATCAGAATCTTCCGCACTGCTCGTCTAGACCTGGCGTAAACCTGAGGTGTTCTTTCCCCAACGCAGGAGCAATGTGGCGCACGTTGGGAATTACGATAAGTGCTGGACACCCCCCCCGCCCCCCTCAGAAAACGTGTTACATGCAAATGCACGCACAGCCATCACGCTGGTAAATCAACACGCGTGTGAAAGGCGTGGAGCATGCGAACACGCGCTCCGTGGCACGGCAGGGCCACGCTAATCTGATCTCCATGTTTCTGGGAGCCTCGTGCGGTGTGGGCCAGCAGCAGGACTATATTTAACAGATGACAAAAGTTGCATTCCAGATGTACAGTGCAATCTTTGTGCAGAACTTTATGGAAATGAATAGGGGGGGTCATGGGGGGGGGGGGGGGGGGGGTCACCAGCACACAGCGGCCAACGCAGAGCTGCTCCAGGAGACCCAGAATTTACAACCGCCTGGGTTTCCCGTTCATCAGCCCGGGGACAAGACCACGGCTGCAGTTTTACAAACACTTTGGAAACAGAAAGGAGGATATTATTTATGACTACGGCATGTTTAATATTGTGGAAAATTCAGGGTGAATTTTAAATATTTTTATCGGGGGGAAGAAAAAAAAACACACAGTAATTAAATGACGATTCATTCCTGTGTGTGGAGTGCTCTCTCTTTCTCTCTCTCTCTCTCTTTCTTTCTCTCTCTCTCTCTCTGCTTGGAGTAGAGTGGGCTTTTAGTTAGAACGGTACAGAAAAAAACAGCAATGTAATTCTGAAGGATACATGCCAGCATCATCATTATCATCATCATCATCCTCATCATCATCAAATACCTGAACCCAGCACCTCAAAACAACAAAAACCCTCAATAAATATTTACTGCACTAATCTTTTCCATTCTTCCATTCATTCACCAGGCGCTAACCAAACCTTACTGTACACACACTCACTCACTCAATCAAATGCTCTCCCTCTCTCTCTCTCTCTCTCTCTCTCTCTCTCTCTCTCTCTCCCTCTCTTCTCTCTCTCTCCCCCTACATCTGCGATTCATTGACTTTACAATTTACCACATGTCGAGATGGGAGAGGTCGAGACTCCATCTGAATCACGGCACAAATATGCGAGTGATTTATTGTTTTTAAAACCGTGGGCCGATTAAGTGCAACTCCACTTTTCCCGAGCATTACTCCTATTGGCAGAGCGTGAACAATTACAGTTCGCACTAATTAAGCCCTGAGAACGCGCTGTGAGCCGCTAATGTCCCACAGGCCCCAGTTTCAGTTTAATGGTGCCAAACTTTGCTCCCCAACTTAACTCCCTCAAATCCAAAACAGATTGCCCTTTTTATGGCTGTTTATCAAGCCCAAGCAAAACAGAGACCATCTCTCTCTCTCTCTCTCTCTCTCTCTCTCTCTCTCTCTCTCTCTCTCTCTCTCTCTCTCTCTGTCATATGCAAGAAGGATGAGTGAGACCGGGAGGAGGAGAAGGAAAGACAAGACTGGAGGGGGAGACCAGAAGGGAGAGATTCGCTTCCGCCATTCTTTGTAAACAAAAGTGATTTGCAAAACAAAAGGATGGCGACCTTCTAAATAAACTGGGAGTGTATTTTGCGGAGGGCAGCACAAGCCCGGGTGTGTGCCTCAGTCAACCCCCCGCGGAGAGCAATTAGGAGCCATTAACATGTAAAGCCAATTTGATAAGGTAAGAGTCTATCCCCCTAAATCCACATTAACCTATCTCTCGCACCTCACACGACACGCTATTCACAGTGTGGCCACAGAACACACATAATCCATATGATATGCCATTGTTGTCTAGACATTAGTAAAATGGGGGGAAAAAAGGATACAACTGCAGTCTATTAAAACTCGCTCACCCAAACCAACACAAAGGAGAGGCACGTACACTTTTTTTTTACTACAACGAATAAATAAAATCAAAATGGCTTACGATTCACAATGAAACATAGTTTAAAAAAATCGAATACATTTTTTAAACATTGCTATATGGGAGCGGGAAGCAGATGGAATAGAAGAGGCCGGACCCACGGGCAGATCCTGCATACCAGGGCAGAAGTGGACCAGCCACACAGGCAACGTCCTTCACTCTAAACACACCACATCGCTTCTTGCAGGTTTTCTTTGTCTCTTTTTTTGTTTTTTTTTATTCTGGTCTTTTTTTTTTTAACTACGCATAATTACATGTCGAAACTCGAAACCCCTGCCAAACGTCTGCAGGCCCAGGGAAATACAGAGGCCAGGGGTGGCGTCAAATATCTCAGCGTTCAGAAGTGGGGAGGTAGTAAATAAAGGCCGAGGATTTAGGGGCCTGGAGCCCCCTGCTTGTGCGGCGCCTGGCCTTGCACAGACCTGTTGGGGCGTGATGCCGTCCTGTGGCAGGTCACTCCACTGACCAGCAGATCGCCCTCGACACGCTCCGGCCGTGAGGCCTGGCTGGCCGGTGTGGCCACGGTCGGGAGGAGGGGGTGATGGGTACGTGGGAATGGGGAGGCTGGCACCGTAGCGTCGGGTCAAATCGCTAAACGCCCCCCCCCACACACACACACACACACACACACACACACACCCTACCCGACCCCCCCCAGACATCACGACTTTGTCTAGGCCGAGTCGTCCTCCTCGCTCGGAGGTGAGGTGGCGACGACGACGGCACCCCCTCCTCCTCCTCCTCCTCCTCCTCCCCGCTCCCCAGCGGTGCGCTCTGGGGCGCCCGTCCGTGCAGGCACCACGTTTCATCACTATTGCACGAGCACACTCACGAAGAACCAGCTGACACGAGACTTATGGAAAAATTCAAAAGGGGGGCTTTTTTTTGTGTCACATTTCAGGCGTCAACCTCCACACCACAGCACCCAACGCCATTTGCTGGCGTTAATACCTTACATCACCCATCTGATGTGTAAATCTCCCGCTCCTTATAATAGGGGCGCGGTAAGGAGGCCAATTTGTCGGATGGTGAACACAACACCCCAACATCCCGATCCAGCTGACTGTAATTTGGTAAAAGCGTGGGGGGGGTCGCATGGGAACGTGGGCAGTGAGGGGGGGGGGGGGGGGGGGGGCTGCACTGGGTGATGCGTGCTCAGCGACACCGAGGAAAAAGCTCGGCGATGCAGGTGGGAATGTAGAATCGCCCGCCGCACACACTCATTCCTGCACTTTCCTTAAAAAGGCAGACAGCTAATCGATGCCCAGGTGAATTATTGATATCGGACTTAAGTAACGCGTTTATGAATACAACGGCTTTCAACTTCAAAGCTGTGTGGGTCGGACGCCCGGGCAACACACAGGTAGCGGAGCTGACGGGGGAGAGAGAGAACAAGAGCGTAGCCCAGAGAGAGAGGGGGTGAGGGGGGTGGGACTAACACCGGGCCTAACTACAGTCACTGGACCACAAGATCAACTCTTACATCATTACATCACAAACAATAAAGCAACTCAGCCAGCAGAGTGCCAATACAAATATTGAGGTGGGAGGGCATTTTAACTTAAAACATCCGGCAGGGAACGGGGGTTGATGTGCAATAACTTTACACAACCATCTGAATTTTTTTGTTATCGATTTCCTGAAGGCACACGAGTGTCCTGTAGCCCAACACCTACAGCCAGGAGGGCAGCAGCAAACAGCAGACTCTCAGGAACCTTTAGATCACAGCGCTCTGGACATCAGCCGTGTCCTCCACGCTCCGAAAACATCCACATCGGAGGGTAAAAACAGCACACGTGAGCACCGGCACCTCCGTGCCTGTCCCGGCAACACACGTATGGTAAAGCAACCGTAACGTGTGAGTGTCCGTATGAGCAGGGGCATAACCCAAACTAATCTGCCCCGCCATTATACTCCAGAGGAGTTCTGGGAGCGAGAGAGCAGCGGCTAGTGCAAAGACATGTGAAAACCGTATTCGATAAAGAAGTCTTTCTAGAAAAGCATGCTGTCACAGGCCGGGTAATGACAGACACATTCACACAGCACTGGATCAACACGACTATGGTTCGCTAATGCACGCAACAGTCTTAACACAACACATGCAGCAGCACATTTGTTCAAATCTGTTTTTTAAAGACGTGCACATTGACAACGAAACCGTGATTTTAATTAAAGCAACAAATACATTTTTTTTTCCAGCACCAATACGACATGTCAGTTTTATGCCTGCAATTTGTCTGAACCTCATAACATGAAATGGGTAGGTCTTAAAAGTAAGGCTTTGCAATTAGAAATAATATAAATAACAACTGTAGATTTTAAAAAAATACCCTGTTTCTAAGCAATACTAATGTCCTTTGGGGCAACAAAGTGTCCTGGGAAGATTTTCAGAACTGCATAATTATATCAACACTTCAACGGGAAAGAAGACTACATGGAACAGACCTATTTGACTACAAACCCCACATAACCAGTACACCTCCTGTTTATTTACCTTTTTCTCTTTTGTCACGAAAGGTCAATCATGTCTTACAAATTGTCTCAGTTCAAAGATAAATGTTTTATGTGGTGTGCATATTTTATGCAAATATTTAGTCACTTAAAATCTGTAAACGTTTTCTCAAACTGCTACTGAATATTTCACTTGGTTCATGTTTAAGGACTATAATGTTATGCATACATTCTGACAGCCTCAAATTCATTGACTTGACGACTGCTAATTACCATTTTACAGTGCTCAACAATGTTCTTATGGTGACCTGACGGTATCAGCCAGAACGCCTCCATTCAAAAGGGAACGACTCATTTAATTTTATTTGTTAGTCAGTTAAACAATTTATTTTTCCTAACGCACGATTCGACATTATGTTAGGAAACATAAGTTAACATATTCGTTAAAGATTTGTTAATTACGGGAATTCTGATCTACATTAATTTATGAACTACACAATTCTATAGAATATAAATAATAATAATAACAATAATAATAATAACAAAACAATAATAACATAATAATATTAATAATAATAAACGCCGAACATATTTAGAAATATTAAATCATGCCTGAAGAAAGGTCCAACCTCATTCTACACGTAAGCCGAACAAAGTCCACAATACAAAATTAAAACCCACCGAACACAGACGGTACAAACTGCGGGGTTTTGTGGTTTTATTTCTAATGCTGGTATTTTATTTCCCGCCTGCTCTGCCGGCCAACACAGTTTCACAGCCCGAGCTGCGGTTCTCCCTCTGCCCACCTGCACACACACACACACACACACACACACACACCCGTCCGGACCACACGGGACTCCTCCTGCAGGCGCCACGCCGCCCTACAGCAGCCCGACCGGGACCGGGGACGTTACCGAACCTCCGCTCCAACACGTATTAGTACACCTCGCCTAAACAGGACGTGTGTGTGTGTGTGTGTGTGAGTAAACCCGTGTGTGCGCGCTCGGGTCCAGGACGGACACACACTCACCGTGCGTGCGGTGGGGGAGAGTGACCCGTTGGGCAGGTACGGGCTGCTGAGGTCCGGTATCATGATGAACGGGTAGCCCGGGTACGGGGGGCTCTTGAACAGACCTCCATCTTGCCTTTTCGCAGCTAACATGGCGGGGGGGGGGGAGGAGGAGAAGAGAAGAAAACTTTTTAGGTGCCTTCAAAAGAACTTTTACGCATTTTAAAGAAGCAAGAGGGACATAATCGCTCTCTCTAGTCCCAAAAGACGGAGATTATGTGACAGAAAACAGCAAACTCACCCTCCTCTAAACTTTCTCTGGTTTTGTCCCTGAAAGTGTCCGTTCTAGGCGGAGGCCGTCGTTCCGCCTTGAAATGCAACCAAACACGGATTAAGAAACACGGCGGAGACGCCGGACGCGTTTTTTGGCGCAGCGAGCGCGAAACGGCGCAAAAAAGGGGGTCGATAAATCCGCAAAAAACCCGTTTTTGCGCCACTTACCTCGGAGTCCGACGAGCTGTTTTGGTTCGTCTCCGACTCGTTGACGAGAGAAGACTTGACGTCCGCTAAATCCCTTTCCGCGGAGGAGTTCTCCGAGATCTTCTCCTCCTGCTCCCCTTCGTCTTTGAAGGAGATCATCTCGTCGTTGGCGCCCAGGTCGTCCCCTCCACCGCCGTTCAGCTGCGGCATCTTCTTCCCCGAGCAATTTTTGGGGGGCAAAAAAGAAAAAAAAACACAAAAAAAAAGTTTCACACCCTTGATCTTGATCCCGAATCCCGAGTTTAAGTTTTAGGGTCTTTGCTCTGGCGTTTTCCGAGCACTGGCGGTTAGTAGGAAGTAAAAAAGAAGGGAATGTTGGCAGGGAGAGGAGCCGGAGATGGAGGCGAGGCGCTGGGATTGAGTGAGTTGAAGTTGGTCGGAGTGGTTTCCAGTTCAAAGGCGGCGCTGATTGACAGATAGAGAGGGATGGAAATAGAGAGAGTCTGGATTGGGGATTATTGACAGGGAGAAACACACAAGAAACTAATGAGATTCAAACAGGGAGGGACTTGAAGTGACGTTTTCATAAATAGAGAGGGGCAGGAAAGTGTTGGGGGGAAAAAAGGCTTGAGGAAAGCAGACGAGAGAGAGCAGTTTGAAAAGAGAGGAAGGAAAAGAGAGAAGGGAGAGGAAAAGAGAGCTTTGGTGAAGAGCAGGACAGTCAGGACAGTCGAGCCTGTTTGCTTTAGTGCTGGAATGGCAAAATAGAGGGAGATTGTAAAATCTATAATGTACATGGGCGGGCTCCGCTTGGCTGAATTAAATTCGCTTCCTCGTTTTCTGCAGTTTCTGTGGTAAAGTGAAATTAACACACTCGGTGGATTCGATTATATTGACAAAAAAATCAGGCTGTCCTGGTTTAGTATAATGTTGATGATAACCTAGTTGTGCAAATATGTTTATGATATTTTAGAAAGATATACACATAAGTATAATAATAAAAAAAAACAACAGCCATAATAACGTTTTTTTTAAAGCTCACAAATAAACGAGACAATAAAATACCACGCACTATATAATTAAACACACGCGTCAAATACACACAATGTATATATATATATACAATGTTTGTATATATATATATATATATATATAATAAATGTTAAAATAAAATAAAAAAATAAAACTAATGTTATATGTTATATATGTATGTGTGTGTGTGTGTGTGTATATATATATATATATATATATATATATTCCGATGTATATGTGTGTTTATATATAAATTTTTTATATGTAATTTTATATATATGTGTTTTATATATATATATATATATATATATATATATATATATATATATATATATATATATATATATGCATGCGCGTGTGTGTGTGTAGGATAAACAACAGCTTCAGGCTGAAACCAATTTATCTGCAGGCATTTAGTCTGATCTCTCAAAGAACCACAACTCGGCAAAGACCATGTGTGTGTGTGCATGGTCCTACTGTGTGCTGTAGACCCTAGTGTGTGATGAGAAGGGCAGGCTATGCACAGCTGGGCTAATGAGGCCAGGCAGCACTGAGAACAACCTGTATTTATGCGTACTGGAAATGTAAAAATAAACATTCCAACATGTTTGTGTGCACATGCCCTGGGTTGATTTGTTGTAAACATAGATTTTTAATTTGTCACCAGTGTTTATATTGTCAAAATTGCAGTGTTTATAAAAATCTATGGAATTGTAAGCAATTTAACAATTTAAAATCCTTTAATAATTATTTCAGCTTCATGGCCATGACAAACCCCACCGTTTCCCTAAGGCTCCATGATCACTGTTGTCTCTTGTGAACATGCGGGATTCTGCCAACACAGCACTCATCCCTTTCAACAGCCTCGGCTAACTCACACTCAAAGCACCTTTGCCCAATTTGCTCCGAAGCAAATATTCAACGGAGCCACATGGAACGATCCGGGTCATGTGGGCATCAGAGGATGTAAAGCCTTGATCAGCTCCCGCGGGCCGAGGTTCTGGCGGGCCCTCCCAGCACTGCTCTCTGTACCGCTCTGTGTAGCACCGGCTACACAGTGTGCCGGAGCGTGAGCACTTAACTGGGAAATAACTGTGATATTTTACAGCAAGCTGTTGCATCACGATCGTGTTCCACGTCGTCATTCTCATTTACATTATTTGTGCCATACTGAGATTTCTGACAACTGTCAGAAATTCCTTTAATTGTAACAAATGAAATGCAAAAATGGACTTTGATATTAAGCGTTAGGTATAAAAGAGCATATTTAAATTAATATGGTATTTAGATATTAAGGCATTGCAATGTAGTATATGTAGATATGCTTTTTAATGTGTGTAAGATACCACAAATGAAATTATGTGCTTATATTGGCCATGTTTTTTCACTAAAATAACAAATTAAGCTTACATTATATAATGTATATCCAAATAATTGGATAGTTAAGACCTTATTCTTCAACATGTGTAGTCAGCAGCAGATGTAAGATACTATATTGCTTTCTGTGCTAGAAACCTGGAGTCTGCAGATACCAGACCAAAGTAGCCGAGCACCTAGCCAGCCTCTACCTGGATTGCCTCAACAGGTTACAGAGAGTTCATGTAGATTGGGTGCGTTGTTCCAGCCATGCAAAGTCAAACCTTATGCTTTTAGTTCTGCTAGATTTAAGACAAATTTAAACCCATCTCACTGGTTAAAAGCAGAGTTAATCTAAGATGCCTTCCTGAATTGAATACGTTATCAAATCGATCTAGGGAAAGCCAGAAATGAAAACCTTTTTAATAATGTTTTACCTCAGGGAATAAGTCACTTCAGCTTTTATTTCAGCACATGCTTGTTTGTATGCAAACAGTCCTGTGATGAGTTGGACAGAACCTACTGAGATTCAGGTTGCTAGTCTATTGCAAGAGGGAAGCATAAATCAAGCCTGTGTTCAAACAGTTAATTACCCATCATGCCTGATGTTCCCATATTGCCTCAAATGGCTCTGTTCTGAATTAGCATATTATGGGTTCTGTTAATGGTCTTCCTGCTTGTTTTCATAGTAACAATATGTGCCTTTTAGGGGGCTGTTTAACACTAACAACAGCATGATTTATGCCAGATACCCTTTAAGCTAGAGGAATACAACAATATAAAGTTTTCTGGTTTTTAAAAGTGGAACTTGGCATTTAACCTTTTCACATGTAGTCAGCTGCAAATTTCCCTATTGTACGCATGGCTCAGCTAACCATTTTAGCATCCCCCCCCCCCCCCCCCCCCCCAAGAAGAGTTCTGATAAATTTTAGCTTGTGAATAATGATTTAGATCATCACAATGAACATGGTTCTAATAGCTGTTTACATTGTGTGTATAGGGTAATAATTGTGGAAATATTTATAGCTTTATAAAGTTATGCAAAATTTCTTTTATGGTGTGTTTTAAAAGCAAATGCAAAAAAGAAGAAAAACAATTTTATTAAATTCGTCATTCATTTACTGTATTTTACAAAACTAGACAAAATGGGACAGTTTTATTTTGATGGCTTGGTTCTGAGCACATAACTTGATATAGAACCAACGTTGTTCAGACAAGCAATACACTGTTTCTACGATGCAATGCACCCAGGCTTTCAATGCTGATACATGTCTGATAAATAACCTGATAAATAATATTCAGAAATCTTAAGCTTTTTTAATCTAAACATTTTAAATCACAACAGTTAAATGGCAAAATTATAAACACCATGTCAAAGTTCACATCAATGCAGCTGAAAGAGGATTTCGGGAGTGAGAACACACGTCTTTAGCTGACACAACATTGCATCATGTTTAAATTTCGACATGGCGGTTACGTTGGGGGCACAGCACCTCTGCAGACATGAGGTCCAGCCAAGCTTGTGTGTGTCAGCCATGCTGTGTGTGGAACGCTGCATGCTGGGAAATAGATGAGAGAGGTGATGCCTCAGCTGTCCAAGACAAACAGCACACTTTCTCAGACAGGGATGTGATGGTCATTAATCAAAGTGAGTTTAGCCATGAGCAGTATAAACATGTAGCCACCTCAGCTACTGCATCTCAACTCGTGTGTGTGTGTGTGTGTGTGTGTGTGTGTGTGTGTGTGTGTGTGTGTATTCCTGGCCCTTCTGGCCCATATGGAATACTGCAGCCAAGTCACATATACAGAAAAGTCTACATTAAACAAAGTATGACCTTGTAACCTCAGGGTTATCTCATGGACGCAGGACGTATCAAGTTTCCATTACATGTACCAAAATACCCTTCCTTTATCCTTGTCTTATATTACCTTTATACAATCTAATCTGTGTACACAATACAATACAATTCAGGCAAAATAATTTGGACATTGAATATTGACGAATTTTCCAAAATATATCTGACAGGCTGGACAGACGTGCCAGTCATCATTGTTTGATATTTTTTTTAGCTTGCCGTTATGAATCTGAGTGTTTGGAGAGTTGCAGGTTCAGTGGTTGATTATGTAGTTTGTGGATGGATGTTTAAGCAGAGCACTCAGTGAGATGGAGAGCTTTGTGTCTTCTTTTCAACCTGTCATGTTTGTCTGCTTGAATAGGAAACAATGCCACGTCAGAAGCCTTGGACTGGAAGCATGTGGAAAAGGCAATGCTGCTCTGACCACGCTTTGTGTTGATCACTAAATGAGGACCTTGTTAAGTGACAGCCCTGCGTTTTGGGGACGAGGCCCTCCACTGTCGCGGGGCCCACCGCCGATTGTCCCCGGAGAGGCTGAGCACCTCAGCCGGGGAGCTTCTTCCTGGGACAGACACAAGAACAGCAGGCCTGTTTTTTTACAGGGAGAAAGAGCAGGAAAAACATTTCAACAACAGACATAAGAATGTGACAATCCGCGCAGAGCAGAGAGCATTGTGGGTTGTGTGAGAATCAGAGAGCAAGTGTGTATGAGGGTGAGGGAGAGAAAAAGAGTAGTGGCAGAAGGGAAGAGAACGAGTGAGAGCCAGAGAGAGAGAGAGAGAGAGAGAGAGAGAGAGAGAGAGACAGAAAGCAAGAGACAGAGAAATGGAGGGTGAGAGAGAGAAGGGAGAGGAGAGGGAGAGAGATAGAAGGGAGAGAGAGAGAAGAGGGGAGGGGGAGAGAGAAGAGGGGAGGGGGGAGAGAGAAGAGGGGAGGGGGGAGAGAAAAGAGGGGAGGGAGGGGCTTGCTTTTTTAGTTACATTTTGTCCCTCCTCTATTTGTAAATAAAGATTTGTGGCCAGCTTGTCTTATTCCTATTGTTCTTTATAAAGCATATTTTTACTGAATTCTCTCATGTAATCATATGCCAGTCACCTTTGGGTAAATAACATCCTTAAATGTATTTATTTATTTATTAGTTATTTGTAGCTTAATGTCTTTCAGTCTATGTTGATCTAACATTTATACTTACATATACATCCAAATTTAGATCCTTATTTAGAACTAATGAACATGGACATAAAACATATTTTAAACAAAGCCTTTAAAGGCAATGTTATTTATACTGCTATTAAATCAATGTTACTGAAATTAAACATGTTTCAAGTATATTTATTTAAGTAGGATGTCCTGAAATAATCCTGGTTAAAATGAACAATATGAAAGTCTAAGGAAAGTGGTCCCAACCTGAAGTGTGGTCACAAGCGTCTCATAAGGCTGGCTTGGGTTTCATACCAGGGGCCTCGTTAAACAAATTAATGCAGGAAAATCAATCTGCTCTCCAGCAATAGTATGTGGAGGTTTCTGAAGGGGGGGGGGGGGGGGGGTAGAAAAAGCATCACTCGCATCAGTTTCAACCTGAGCCATTGCCAAACTTGACAAGACAGAGAAAGACAAAGAGAGATAGAAACCTTCCTACAATCTTTGACATTTTAGTCATTTTTCTTTGCTATACCAATGAAAATGTGGCCCTTTCTTTGACTTTAGTGAACTGGTACGAGTTATATGATGAGTGCTTATGTCCTTAATTGGTTATGATTAAATTATATAGTGTCCATTTTCCTGATGAGCTCCAAAACAAAACCAACCCCCCCCCCCCAAACTAATGATGGGTAACGGACGAAGCAGTTGTCCTCCACGCTGTAACTAACGTAAGGGCACTTAACACTCATGACATCTACTTAAGAAATAAATAAACTTCAGCCTGGTAAGCCGGGTGGCCCGAGCCCACTTCAGGGGCACGGTGGAGGTAGAAGCTTTTGTTCGTGTTAATGGACGGGGTGAGAACTGGTCCGAGCTGGGCCGTCCACACACTCCTCTCTCTGCGAGCCGAATCTCGTGCCCTAGTTTTCTTCATTAACCACCTCCAAAACGCATCACACGCACAAGAGATCAGATCACAGTATATTTTATCAATATTAATAGGGAAAGGAAAACTCTGCTTGTAATTAAGAGAGTCCGTAGGCTTTGATATAGACCATTACTAACGCCTCTGCATCTTTAGATTAAAAACCGACCTCTTTTATTTAATAATATTAAATCCCGACATGTATCTTCTAAAAAGCTTTAATAAGACAAAGATAAGATTTGCATCCCCATACAAGTGTCTTTTTCAATTGATTATGAAGCCGCCATTGATGTGTGAGAAATTGATGTTTTCCTCTGTTCTTAAGGGGCTCTAATAGAAGGGGCGGGATTCTAGGAGGAGACTTTACCACTTTGATCTTCAATCAGTAAAAATTCCCACTTCTTTGTCAGACTATATTTGGTAAATAACAGTGACAATCCGTGTGCTTTAAAAAGATGAAATGGAGAGAGACAGAGTGAGAGAGGGGAAACAAATGTGTGTGAGTGCGTTTGAGACACAGAGTGAGAGAGTGACAAAGAGTGAGAGATATTGACTGCTTCATTGATTAGTAATTTAGTAATATTTCAAGGTGTAAGAAACCACAGCTTCACAAACTATTTGTGGCTTCAGAAGTGTGTGCCCTCTGCACCTGACCCACACACACACACACACACACACACAAACATACATACACACCCTCTCAGGTACCGTCACCCTGGACTTATGGCAGAATTTTTTCATATTTAGGGTTCGGTTGGTTCCAGGTAAGCCAGGTCTCACGACGTGGTCCCTGCACATGCATGAGTGACGTCTCGCTGTGTTTCCCTCCCAGCCACACCGCTCCGGCGGCTCACATGCAGCCCGCCGCCCGGACCGGGCCGGCCAGCAGGCATGGCTGGGCTCCCTCGCTCCGGCAGAGGGGGACGTCTGAGGCCAGCGGAGACACCGCCACGCTGCGTTTGAAAGGTGAGGGGCGAGGCCACACGGCCAGCGGGCCGGGCAGACAAAGCGGGTCCGTGTGGCGGGATGCTCACGGGGATTTGACTCACAAATAAAGATGAGAGAGGAGGAAAACAAAGACAAGAGGAGGGGAAAAGTCTAATGGAACACTGCTTGACAAAATGGCCTCAATCGGCCATGACAATAGAGGCGGGTTTTACATGCGGATCAAAAGACGGATAAGATGTGAGCGAATGATATTATGGTAAACAAAGACTTACTTAGTGGGCTGGCAATATCCACTAGCCACACATAAGGGCATTCCTGATTTGAAAGTTTAAAAAAATACAAAATAAATTAATATAAAAGCTGATTTATGGACTAATAATAACAGAATGGTAGCTATAAAACGCAGCTAACCCAGATGGATAGATGCATGGCGGAGTTTGATATGTTGTGAATGCAGTGCCTCCATTAATCGCGGCGTTCCTGCTCACCACACGGTTTTCCCTTCGGTTCCCACAGTTATTGTGTCACTGCTGTTCTAAATACTGCAGCAATGAGAACAGAGTGGGGCATAAGGCCAACCAAAGAGACAAGCACACAGATTTGGCCAAACACAAACACTTCAAGACGGAGTCAAGACACAAAGCAAGATAGAAGCCTCCATGGTTGGAAAGACAGAATGATGGACAGAGAGATGGATGGACAGAGAGGCAGGGTGGGAAAAGTTAAATAAAAAAAAAGAGTAAAGATGGAAAACTAGATAGAAAGAGGGTGGAGGAAAGACGCTGGTAAAAGATGGAGTGAGAGATGGAGCGGATGCTGGCCAGGTGGATGGAGGGGGGCAGGAGGAGAGATAGGGAGTGAAGGAGAGAGGGAGAGGTGGAGAGAGGGAGAGAGGGAGAGAGGGAGGAGGTACGGCAGGAGCTGCAGGAGCTATGGGCTCCAGGCAGCGAGAGGCCATGTGGGGATTTACTTGCAGATCAACAACAGCACACTCAATAAAGCCCCATGGAGCGGGCAAACGCATCTGCCTCCACACATGTGAGCCCAAATTTACAAATGTTTACATCCTTTAAGGAAAAGCCGAGGAGCTGTCGATCCTGTTCGATATCCGCGGCCAACCCCAAACACAATCGTGCGCATGCCCGCACCCCGCACCCCCACACCCCCGCCTCCTGCTTCTCCATCAGTCACTCCGTCTGGTAGCGCCTACACCCGCTGTTATGTGGAGGCATGATTCAAAATACATGTTTTGTATAAATTTGCAATTTTTTTTCAAAATGCATTTTATACTGTATTATTCAATTGCGTACAATATACGTATAAATAAACATTCATCTATTTATATGTCCAGGATTGAAAATTCGGTAAATTATTCTGAATGTACATGTACGTGGAAGTTATTACTGTTGTGGTCACTGAAAGATGTATCAGAATAAAGGTATCTTCTAGCTCCTTCATATACAGTAATCTGCAGTATACGGTTCCATTTGCTGTCCCAAACATGACAGCAAAAGAACGATAAAAAAAAAACAGACAAAAAGAAAAAAGCTGTGAAAATCAGGTGGAGACTGTCTGTCCAGGCTGGCCAGTCTTTGTCTAGAGGATGAGCAGGAGACAGACAGCTTTCACAAAGCTCTGGTAAGGCCTGCATGCTCGTGTACCGGGTGCCGGCTCAGTGAAGCCATAGTCCAGGTTGTAGCCCCCTCTGTCCGCACCAACTCCACCCAAAAGTGGACATGAGAGAGCCTGTCTCGGCACACCGCCTCCTAACCACATCCTTAAAAAAGCCCGGCTTCAGCAAAAACAGCTACAGGCTCTCCCGGGCCCTTACACCTCAGAAGTGGGCAGGCCACCTCAAGGCCCGACGCCCAGAAGCACTGGCAGTCGCCGCAGATGGTGGCTGCATTCTTCTTTAAAAAGACCTCAGGTTAGGAGGGTCAGCCTGTCACAAGTGGAGACTTATCATATTTCTCTCGCCCAAATAAGCACACTTAACTGTATGTCCTCAGGTGAACAGTGGTCCACTGAAGAACCATGTCCTATTATCGAAGGGATCAGCTTACTATAAAAAGCCTGTTCTTTGACTCTCGGCTCAAGAAGTTTCTCAACAGAGAGAAACACTAACTGCAGGAAAGCCAGTAAGAGATTGGGGGGGGGGGACCTGCAGTCATTATGCAGTTTGGAAGCTCATGCAGACTTTGCGATTATTACCAGTCCAGGGCAACCTGTGCCGACACATTTTGCAACCTGTGTCAAAAAGTCTGTTTTCCGGTTGGGACTCATTTGCATGTGTGAATAATACATGCTGCTCATAAGCATATTAAATAGAGGAGATCTGCATGGCGTCTGAAGGAAGAGATCAGACCTTCCAAGTTAATTATAAAGATGTCAAATGTCAGCCCGTGAACTGCTGCCCCCAGGTCGCCCCCTTTAGTTTGGTGATTATATGCACAAACTACAGATAAAGTGTCATCATACAGGCTATTAGTCCTCCTGGAGTTGAAGAAAGACGGTTCTCTGTCTCTCACCGCTATACGGAGCTACAGAAGCCGAAGAACAGAGCACCCAACGCTCTCATATTCACACACACTTTAATACACTAAGGATCATTCATTCCCGCATTTATTCAATCATTCATGCGCTATCTTTCTCTCAATCTCACCCCCACACTAATTTAGCGCAAGCATGTTAGCTTTCCACCGTCTAAATATGGAGCCAGTCTGTGGCTTTAACAAGCAAGGTGTTAAAGTGGTGTTATTCAAAAGGAGGATGGATGTGTGGCCGGACCTGCCCGGTCTGGGCCATTACTGTACCATTAAGTCTGGGGGAAAAAAAGACAGGAATCAGGGAGTGGAAAAACGAGGAAGGCAGAGGCCATGAGAGGCGCCAGTCAAAGAGGTGAGCTGTCTCTGTGTTCCTGTCAGCCCTGTCTCTCTGAAGTTCATTTAAACTGAGGTGGGACGCCTCACTAGCTCTTAACAGGTAAAAGGGGCCATATTATCAGCCCTCAGAGGGAGCAGCACAACCTGATGTGTTCTTTCAACTGTACTAAACTGGGTGCAGCTCACAGAACTGTGGCCTGAGCTAGCCGGACTGAGAGCGCATGGAGGGAGGGTGTGTGTGTGTGTGTGTGTGTGTGTGTGTGTGGGGGGGGGGGGGGGGCACTGGTGTGATGGGCTGGCTGCTGTGGGAGGACTGGAGGGCGGCTGGGCTTAGAGGTGCCTCTGTCCGCAGCCCCGAGCACGCTCAATATTTCATCCCCTCCTGCAGGTCAGAGCTGCTTAAGGCCAGGGCAGTGCAGCCCAAGAGCCCGGGTGCACACACTCATCCCAGCCTCACACCGCTGCTGCGCATGCACACATGCGGACACACACACGCACGCACACGCACACAGCTGCACATGTATGCATATGCAGTCATGCATACCCACAAACGCAAACATTCCCACACGCCTCACAGAGAGTCATTACCCCATTCACCCAATCTTAAATACTTAAGTCTGAAATTTGAAAAAGAAAGCTATTACACAACCTACACACAGAGACATTACCCCCCAAAAGCTGTTGACGAAACCTGCACTAGTCTAAACTATGAGGGTACTAGTTAATGGAGAAGTCAAGGACCTCTCTACTGTTACAACACATTGAGAAGTTACTGCTGGTTTTGAAATCTCCAGCAATTAGCGTGCTTGAATACAGCGAGGAAATGTCATGATTTCTCCCGTCATCTGAGAGTACTTAATGGGCATGTGTTACTGCTTAACCGTTAAGAACAAGTCATGAATCTTTATATATTCCAGAGCCTCCCAGTGTTTGGAGATGACAGTAACTCATTTCTGATTCCTTGTGTCCTGCCATGACCTCATCAAAGATGACACTTTTTGAATCAGACTTAAAAATGTCTTTACGTTTCCAGAGAGCCACATGACATGGCAGCAATCAGTTATGGCAAAATCTCGTCAATGCATTACAAACCGAATCCAGAGTCTGCCGCTCACACACACATGCTTCTCGCCATTCTGTCTCACTTTGAACTCATTTCCCTCAAAGTTGGTGTCATCAGAGAGGAATCTATACGTGCATTTTCAGGCTCCCCCCCCCGATGTTTGCTTTCTTGTGTGCGTGCTCGTATACATGTAAGTGTGGGCTAGAGAACGTGTGCCTGCTCTGTTTCTCTTCTCTAAAATCCCCCTTTGATGCGTGTGGTTATTTATTTATTTGTGTGGCGTGCAGGGCTTCTCGAGCGGGTAAGGCTACAGGAGACGGGCGGTGTGTGGCTTCACGTGCCACTCATCACTGGTGCTCCTCTCTGACAGAGCAACCCTTGACCCCCCCCCCCCATCCCACAATCCTCCTGTACAACTACAGGAGCGGTTTTAAAGAGTTGCAGAAAGGCAGGCAGATTTCATCAGCCTTTGTTTGCGCATACCTACACAGATACCTTGGAGTAGGTTACCCTGATTGCTCTATTAAACAATGGTTGGAGCCATGAAACCATGAAAGGGGATATCAAAATTTCAATCTCAGATTTAATGCGTGCATGAAAGGCTTGCAACCACACACAGAATACTGTCATTTTTGCACTGAAACAGAAGGCATAACCACATAACCCAGTCTGTGTTATGTTAGGGTACATACTCACCTGTACACGTGTACAAAGAATAAACATAGTACAGGTTAAAAAGGGCTTGGCTATCCATACCTGTTTTCAAACACACACCGTTAGAACACACAGGCCCTGTGGAAGATGTTCACGTCTTGAATACTCCTCTTACTGAGCTAAAACGGTACAATACGCTGCTACATTGAGAGATGCACCAACCAGTGATCTGCTATTCACAGAGAAGCAGCAGCCCAAAGAATGATGATGAGGGGAGAGAGAATGAGACAGGCAGAGAGAGAGAGACAGGCAGAGAGAGAGAGAGAGAGACAGAGAAAAAAGGTCAGGGAGACTAGAAAAAGCTCTTACTCTGTCCTGAAGGCTTTTGGTGAATTGGTAGAATGACAATGACAGGGAGAGGACTAGACTAGACTAGACAGACAGACAGATAAATAGTTAGATGGATAAAGTTGAGTGATTGAGAGATAGATAGATCTATACCGACACAGACAGAGAGAAAGATGGAGGGAGAGAGAGAGAGACAGAGAGAGACAGAGAGAGAGAGAGAGATTTTCAAGATAGGTGCACTTTCCTGTTTACTGTCAAGTATTTTAAGGGTAAAAGGTCTGAGTTTCTTCAATATGACAAAACCCAATGTGTCCCAATTACTAGAGATGAGACAATATCATTTAAAAATACGAGTGCGTATCCTAGGAGAAGGACACACTCAACCACATTATAATTACTAGTATTGTTGCTTGGCCAGTTTGCATGTGATTGCATTCCACAGTACTGCATGTAAAGCAAAGGTGGCAATCAAGCCCCTTAAATAGAGAACTGAAGGAGGACAGAGAGAGCTACACTGGGGCCACAGTCCCCCTCTTCACTGGGGCCACAGTCCCCCACTTCACTGGGGCCACAGTCCCCCACTTCACTGGGGCCACAATCCCCCACTTCACTGGGGCCACAGTCCCCCACTTCACTGGGGCCACAGTCTCCCACTTCACTGGGGCCACAGTCCCCCTCTTCACTGGGGCCACAGTCTCCCTCTTCACTGGCACCATGCTGGGGCCACAGTCCCCCCACTTCACTGGGGCCACAGTCTCCCTCTTCACTGGCACCATGCTGGGGCCACAGTCCCCCACTTCACTGGGGCCACAGTCCCCCACTTCACTGGCAGCATGCTGGGGCCACAGTCCCCCACTTCACTGTAGTTAATTGTGAGCTCAATTCTCAGAAAGACTTTTCTTTTTGCTCAACACGAAGCTCAAAGTGAACAAGAGAACTGTGGAACAGGCATTCACCCACAGACACAAGACAGAATACATGGCGGAGAGAGCAGCCCAGGGTCAAATGTATCTGGAGACAGCACTGGGGAGCTGTGCTGTGTCTGGCCCTCAGTCCTTATACACATCTATGAACTATTTCCAACAAAGAAGAAGAAGAATAGGCATAGAGGCAGACAGAGCGGCCCTCTGTTTGCGTACTCTATGTTAGCTGCATGCTAACCATGACTGTTTGCTTTCATAGTGCCACATATAAACATACTTTATGCCCTTTCCTGTAATTTACTATACACCGAGAGTGATTTCCTCTTATGAAATGACACACTTCATTAAATTATTCTTCTGGTTCCGTCACTAAGCCAGGTTCCTCAAATGTAGATGTTTAGCTTTAACCTTTAACCCTTATGAATGACCTCATTCAGAAAAAAACCAAATTACCGCTAATAAATAAAGATGAACAATACAACAGATGAACATCCACTTAAAGCAAATGAACTTTGCTGCTTTGGCGTAGCGTTTCCCAGGACAGTCCTCCCCACACAGGTGGAACATAAGTGGTGTGAAGGAGCCAGCGCTGAGCAGAAGTGTTGGCGTTCTCCTCTAACCCGCCCCTTCATTCCACGTGGCGGTGTAAAGTGTGAGGGGTAACTGCCAGGCCTCCATCGGTGCAGCGTCGCCAGGGGCCCCTCAGGCCCCAGGGACCCCAGGGGCTTCTTCAACCCAACAGGCCCCGCCCCCCCTTTAAACGAATCTCCTATGGAAATAAGCAGAAATAAATCATTCATGACTTTGCATACGCCATCATTAACATCATCCTAGAAATCTATCTGCCCCAACTGAAGCGCGAGTACGAAGATTTGACATGGTGAGACAGTAGAAAACAATAAAACGGTCACCAAGCCAAATGTAATTGGATAACTGAATAAATAAATATATAATAAACGTATAATGATGAGTGCTAATGGGGTTTTATACCCATGTTCGTTGGCTTTGCACTTGGTAGTGGTATCAGTGCATTCTGGTGTAGACAGAGGCAGCGATTAAGCACAAAGTTGGAACATCCTGTGTTAGTGTACGTTAGAGGTCAGACAAATCATAGCGCAATGCAACTTATTCACTATGCCTAGAAATTCAAAACTAAAACTGGTATATAATGGAATTATGTGTGTTTTCCTTTGTCTTTAAACTTAATTAGGCTGCTTTAAGTTATTTCATTTATCATGTTTTAAAAGGGATTTGTCTCTTTCAGCTGAAGCTAGTGTTTAGAAGATCAGTGATGGCGGAAAATTCAATGGCTCTATCATTACCAAACCAATTAGTACTTTGGCCCATTAGGGGAGCCATCATCCTCCCTTCTCTTATTTATCTTCCGTGTTCTTCCTTCAGAAACTTCAGCAACTCACCGAGCTTTTTCTCCATCCTGCGGAGATGTTGCGCATGGTCCGTGCTCCACGAGTGCAGTCCAGCACCTCCTTCCCCTGCTCCTGCCAGCCCCCCTTCCCTGCTCCTGCCCCAGCACCTCTTCCCTGCTCCTGCCCCAGCACCTCCTTCCCTGCTCCTGCCCCAGCACCTCTTCCCTGCTCCTGCCCCAGCACCTCCTTCCCTGCTCCTGCCCCAGCACCTCCTTCCCCTGCTCCTGCCCCAGCACCTCCTCCCCTGCTCCTGCCCCAGCACCTCCTCCCCTGCTCCTGCCCCAGCACCTCCTTCCCTGCTCCTGCCCCAGCACCTCTTCCCTGCTCCTGCCCCAGCACCTCCTTCCCTGCTCCTGCCCCAGCACCTCCTTCCCCTGCTCCTGCCCCAGCACCTCCTCCCCTGCTCCTGCCCCAGCACCTCCTTCCCCTGCTCCTGCCCCAGCACCTCCTTCCCTGCTCCTGCCCCAGCACCTCCTTCCCTGCTCCTGCCCCAGCACCTCCTTCCCTGCTCCTGCCCCAGCACCTCCTTCCCCTGCTCCTGCCCCAGCACCTCCTTCCCCTGCTCCTGCCCCAGCACCTCCTTCCCTGCTCCTGCCCCAGCACCTCCTTCCCTGCTCCTGCCCCAGCACCTCCTTCCCTGCTCCTGCCCCAGCACCTCCTTCCCCTGCTCCTGCCCCAGCACCTCCTTCCCTGCTCCTGCCCCAGCACCTCCTTCCCCTGCTCCTGCCCCAGCACCTCCTTCCCTGCTCCCCTCATTAGAATTTCTGCCATGGCCTTTGGGACTCACTGATTTGAACATATTTTATTTAAGTGCTTTTGTAGGAGCTAATATTCAGCAGCTGTGATCTATAGCAGAATTACAATTTTCAGGGTCAAGGAGGGTTTCTGATATGGACAGAAATGTGAACAACTGCTGTTAGGGAAAAAGGAGGGGCGGGTAAAAGAGTAGGTACCGAAAAAGGGGGAAGAGGGAGGGGAGGGGGGCAGAACCCTCATGAGCTGTCTTTAAAAATAAATGAGAAAATCGGTAATCCCAGAGTCACTGCATGGGAAAAAGAAAATCAATACCCCCTCTCAATTCATCTGGGCCTTCAAGAATCCTTGAAATGAACAAAAGTTGTGAATTTTGTTGCCAATACCGTACATCTCTCTCACAGCAGCGCCCTGCTACCATCTTTAAAATATAAACTTACTGGCAAGAGCTGTGTAAGCTGTAGATGAGCGTGATGGCTTGTGCGTGCGTGGAGGGATGAAGCCTTTTACAGTAAAACATCACAACTAAAAGGGCCTGTTAAGGCCAGGCTGGGTTTATTACTGTAGAAGAAGCCTCGCGTCACGCGGTCTTCTCTGAGATCTCGGACCACGCTGTCCCTTCAGAGGGAGACACGCCCGAGTGGAAGAGGAGCAAAACATCATACAGATTTTGTAACCTTTGAACCATCCATTCAATTGACCCTGTATGCCAAGCTGCAGGGACCCCTCGCATGAATCCACCTCAATTTCCTGCCCTGGGAGAAAGAACGCCAGACCAGTGCTGCCATTGGACACACGCTCATAAATAGTTAATTCACTCCCTCATCTGAGGAGGTATCGCAGAGGGTGCATGGGAGATAGAGGTGGGGGGAGTCGAGGGGGGTCCAACCGATGTGCCCTTTACTAGGCAACGCACGAGACAATGAAAGAAACACACACACACACACACACACACACACACACACACACACACACACACACACACACACACACACAAGCCTGATGTTCAAGGCTTACAGAGCCTGTTTATGGAGGGCCATGCATAAGCCATACACACAATCTACACCCCCCCCCCCCCCCTTTCCCCCCAACCCAGGCCCATCTCCATGTGGACGTGCTAAGCGAAGCCCCCCCCAGTTCATTAGCGCTCTCTTCAGTAGCCTGTCATTGAGGATGTGCTCCATCAAAGCTGACTGACTCTCGCTTTCCAGAGAGATGTCGCGGGTTATCACCGCACGCTCAGATCTCCCGCTACCGGCAACATGAATGGCAGGCCGCCTTTTGAAGACAACAATTTTCCACTGATGCCTCCCAGTTGGAAATTTAGAATCTTGTCTGGTAAGACACCATATACAAAGTAAATTATGCCATACATCTCAACAGTCAGTCCAAGGTAATCATCGCCTGAGCCGATCGGTTTAGCTCAGCTTCACTTTTAGAGTAATCAATCTCTCTCGGTTTTGCTTGCTAGTGTCCAAACGGACAGTCGCCATGATGTTCACCAATCCCACTGTGTAAGCACTAATGTTTCCTAGTGTACGGGCGTGGGAGAGGGAGCGGTTGTGTCTCAGCGGGGAAGAGCAGGTCAGGATGCTGGGGAGCAGGAGGAGATACACACACACACACACACACACACACACACACACACACGTACGTATGCCTGCCCACCCCCCCACACCCACCCACCAGCTGCGTAGTGGAGTAGGAGAAACCAAAGGCGTGGGTGACGGGTGCACAGCTGGCGTGAGGCCGTGGTTGGAGCTGCAGGTTCAAACGCGTAAACGGCACACGCGTCTCTCCCGCTCCTCCCGAGCGCTGTGGAATCGCCGACCTGCAGCAGGAGTTCAAAAGGCCCAGCGCGGAGACGCGCACCCGACATGACACAACGCAGCTAAACGCAGGGCTAATGAGAGGCGAGGAGACGGCGTGGTGTTGAGATGCAATACTGATTTAATGACTGCGTTACAGACAAGCACTCAGCACATCTACAGAGATCACAATCCATAAAAGTCACCGACAACCGAAAGCAAAGAAAGAATCAGAACAGCAGTCACACTAATACAGGAGATGATCTGATGGATCGGTAGGAAGCCTGTGGCCAGGTGCCAAAGTGCGCATGTGTGTGTGCACACACACACGCACAAACTGTATTACATTGGGCACATGATCACAGCAAACACAATGTCAGATCCATGACTCTAACTGATGGGCATTTACTAGAAGAGACACACCAGGAGTAAACATTATTGATGGATGTCATTTCAAGTCAAGCCCGTTTGGAATTCGGCAGACCATGAAGACGTCGTCATGTGTCTTTGTACACTTGCATTTATGCACCACAGTTTGGATAGGGAAACGAAAGAAGAAGACAGAACAAAGACATCTGGACTTACTGTAGGTGTCCACACACACACACACACACACACACACACACACACACACACACACACACGCCTGTGGGGTCTGGCTAAGCGGTAGCAGTGTGAGGGATCTCACTGCTGTTGGGCAGTTGAATCCTGGAACCCCACATCTTCATAAAGACAGTGCTGCCCCCCCCCCCCCCCCCCCCACACACACACACACACACACACTCATCAAACACTGCAACAGACACGGTGCAGGTCACAGTTCACAGGTCAGAGGACGCTTTAAAAGGTATACAGTTTTAAAAGGGGCTTTTTTCCCTGTGTCATACGTGGCATGGTTCAAAGACAATAAGGGGCTGTAATCTCTGGTCTGTGAACATCTATGGATGCGCTCACACCACGCTCACATTCCTGCGGTGGTAATGAAAGCAGGAGCAGCCTTGAGAACAACTGTCATCCTGGACAGCCACGCACGCAGAGACTGGGGGTCCATCTGCGTCTTGGCCCCTGGCAGGTGGGCCGGGCTCGTCCCAATCAGGGTCTCTCTGGTGACGGGCCGAAGGGCCTGCTAGCTGAAGTCTACGCTGGCCGACGTCAAGCTCAATGAAATATTAAAGTCTGCCTGTACCTGGTATTGTTGGCCCTTGGAATAAGATATAACCTATTTGTGACATGTTTTCATCGCTCTTCCACAGAAGACACTGCATGCACCCAAATGAGGCACAGAGAGGAGGCTAATGAATAATCTATTTCATATTCTAAAGGCCCTGCTGCTTAAAAAGAGAGAGAGAGAGAGAGAGGGAGGAGAACAAGAGTAAAAAGAGGGATAAAAAAAGGAGGGGAAAAGAAAAAGGTGTGTATGGGGGGGTGGTGGTGGTTGCAGATGATGATACAG
>NC_135213.1:9048321-9050821 GCF_052324685.1 Brachyhypopomus gauderio | reverse complement strand
AAGGCGTGGAGAGGAAAGTCCTGACTGGAGGAGCAGGACGGGGGGCAGAGAGCAGGACTCACACGCCCCTGCAGATCCGCAGGACACGAGCACCTGTCAGTGCCACCAGGAATGATTCATGTGAACAATTTGTCCTAATTACTCCAGGCCGCTTTTGTCGCTATTAATCTCACACACACACACACACACACACACACACACACACACACACACACACACACACACACACACACACACACACACACACACACACACACACACACACACACACACACACACACACACACACACACACACACACACACACACACACACACACACAGAGCAGCCAGCCAGGAGATCAGCGACTTCGCCAATTGAAATAGATGGCCAGGATGATGGTGAGGAAGATGATGAAGCCCAGGATGAAGACCAGGATACGATTCTGAATGACCCTGTATAGCGACAAAGACACAGAGAGAAAGACGTAATGAGACCTACTGTTTAATTACACATCCACATGCAATGGGACCAGCACAATTAATTTAACTATCATGCATTGCATATTTCAAGTTTGAAGCCATTTGTCTTGGTCATACTGGAATAAATGTAATTTTATTTTAATCAAGTGTCTCTACATCTACATTGGCGACAGTAGTGGTTGAAATGACCAATCCCAGGTGTAATCTCAACCCTGAACCGATCCACGTCCCAAGTTTCACCCTGAACTTTAGCGATACCTAGTTAAACAGAACCTACACATTCAAATGTTTTTGGTGAAGTAAAAGTATAACCTTTGTAGGGACCTTTTATAGCACAAGGGGACACACACCCACACACAAAACCATCTCTCTTGACATTCCCATAAAAGAGTTTATTTTAGAATAAAATTTCCAGTTTCCTTAGTCAACTTTCCAAAGCATGGATAGGGCATCGGGGCGAGGCCCACCCCAGAGAGGGCGGGGCGGGGAGCGGGTGTGCTCCGCGTGGGGCAAAAACAGAGGGGAGGATGTGCAGGCAAGACCCCGGGCCTGGGTCGGCGCTGCCAGACCCTGCCCCCGTCAGTCCTGACAAATGACAGAATTAGCCTCTGTGCTGACATGCGCGGGGAGCTCGGACAGTGTTGACCGCCCCTAACAGGAGATGAATAGTCCTCACTCTCGCCATTCATCACCGCAGCGACCGTGCGGCAGGCCGTCCCTGTCCCGTACACGCCAGCGAGCGCTCGCACCCAGGGACAACATCCACAATGCTTTGCTCCGAAGACCACGACCAAGCCCCGGTGAACACGGACGGCCCGGATGTGCGGACGAGGCAGCGGTGGTGCTGACCGGGCGGAAGCCGACCTCGTGTCTCTCGGATGGATCCCGTTTTCTCCGCCAACTCTCCGTTGCTCAAATCGCGCTCAAATCACACACATGTAGTGGATCTGAGTACGGCTCTAAATCAAGGCTGACGTCTAGACAGCTGCATTGAAGTAGTAGCTGTGGGCGGGACTACAGGTGTGCGCATATGTAGGTTCATTGGTAAGAGCGGCGGAGGGTGGTGTAGGTGTAGGTGAGGTGTAGGTGAGCCTGAGAGCAGGGTGGAGTTTTGTGTGCTGCATGTTCAGAGCAGTGGATCCAGGCCCTCACACCCGTGTCTCTTTAACCAACATTCATTATGTACACTCATTATTTATACAAACACCCCAGCAGAGAGTGTCTGAGCTGGCGATGCAGTGAAGTTCTCCTCTCAGGGCCCCCGATGCAGGGTGGAGAGGCAGCGGGTGGAGAGAGGGGCTGCACCGCCCAGCGCGGCCCGGCTACGCCCAGCGCGGGTCCCAGCCATCACGGCGCCTCCGGCAGCTGCCGTGTAGGGAGCGAGGGGAGAGGAGGAGATGTCTGGATCTGCACCCGGGCCCAGCCGCCCAGCGCGTGATAACCCTGTTATCACGGGGGCTGCCCGCGGAAGGCGAGCCGGTCCACCGTTGGGCCCCAGCCCGACTTGAAGGGAGCGGGGCGAGATAGCGCCGGAGGGGGCCCGGTGTGGGGGCCCGGTGCGGGGGCCGCCAGGGAGGCTCCGGCCCCTCACGCCGTGGCCGGAGAGAACAGAGCAGGAGCCATCAGAGCGCATCCATCCACCGCGCCTGACACATGACACAGGCCGGTCTGGGAGAGAGCCGTCCGCACAGTCACAGCTGACGGCACACACACACACACACACACACACGCACGCTTCCTCTGAGCATGAGGCACGCTGCTACATGTGCTACATGGAGCCAGGCACAGTGAACCGCAATGGCAGACAAGTGTGTCAGTTCCAGCCTCGCCAAAATAACTCCTTCCAAAAGCAGCAGCCAAAATTATACTGAGTCAATGGGTTAAGAACATCGCCCTAACCTCAAACGCAGAGAGTTAGCAGGCTAGAGAAGGGAGGGGGGGGGGGGGGGGAGAGAGAGAGAGAGAGAGAGAGAGAGAGAGAGAGAGAGAGAGAGAGAGAGAGAACAGAGAGAGAGAGAGACAGAAAAAGACAGAAAGAG
>NC_135213.1:9013321-9035821 GCF_052324685.1 Brachyhypopomus gauderio | reverse complement strand
CCAAAGATCTTTTTCCTTTTCCTCCCCCCTTTTCCTCCGCCTCTCCCGCGCTCTCGAGACACGAGCCTCCAGCAGTGAGGATGCGCGGGACCCGCAGAACGGCGCCGAGAATCACACACCTTCAATGGAGCCGCTCTTTCTGAGCTCCGCGTAATTAATTGCGAGGTTACATTCCATGTCAGCCAAGCATATGCACGCATATGCACATGTACACATTTTCAACGCAAATATTAACTAACAGCCGTCCTCTTCCTAATTGAGACTTATTCCCTGTGGGGTGGGGGTGGGGGTGTAGGTATGGGGTGTGGGGGGGGGGGTGATGGCAGGCGTTAATTAATCCTGGTTTTTAAAAAAAGTAAATGACATTCATTAGCAGAGACTGCAGCCAAGCAAGATTATTTACATGGCAATAATCTGGCCGCTTTGCCAGTGTTCTTTTAAAGCTACGGAAATAACTCAGAGAGAGGACGGGTCCAATCACACGGTTCCTCCTGCATTCACTTCCACAACAATTAAAACAGAGGAACAGATGGAGCTGGGGCTGTGTGAGCACACACACACACACGCACACACACACACAAACTCCCAAGCACACATACAAATTCATTCCAATAATAAGCAAAGAAACACAAAGCAAAGACACACACCTTACATCCAACAGAATGTAAACACACTTTATTAAACCGTTACTATATATATAATGTATAATAACGGTCTAATAATGATCCGATCAGACATCAAAACGATGACCTGCAAACCCAGACGCTACAGTTGCTTTAAACAACTAGTATACGGATGCATTCAAAAGGTACAGCAAGTGATATTTCCATGTTTTCCAGGCTGCTGGGTACATGTTTGCACACATGGCCGGTGCTGACATTACAAGAAGCAGCTACAATGTCTCCTGTCTCTCCAGTAGGGAAGCTCAGTAAGGTCTCTGCCATTGAGATTAAATACTTAGGTACTTACTGCAGTTGCAAACAGCAAAGCGATCATTCATAGCTTCACACACTTTTTCATATAACATGACGGAAAAGAGTTTTGTCCCTATGACACTTGATTGTGTTTTCAGTTTCCCTGTCCTTCTTTCTTCACTGTCTCACACACACACACACACACACACACACACACACACACACACACACACACACACACACACACACACACACACACAGCTCTGCTAAGGACCACTTAAAGATGTATTGTGAAATGGATATCAGTTATACAGGACGCGTCACAGAACTGAACTACTGAAAAGGTTGTCGATAAAATAAGAAGTGCATGTTTAGTCTAGTGGAGGGGGAGACTGGGGTCCAGGTGAGCGCTGACGTGTCCCCTCAAGTCCCCCGAGGAAGGACTCACCCTGTCCTTCACTTAGACTCAGTCTCAAGCATCGTGGAACTTGTAGCTCTGTAGACCTCACTACGGAGGTACAGACTCCATAACACAGCAGTACAGTAGAGTGCAGTAGAGAGGGGAAAAAAATGCTTTTAAAATTTCATACTGATAAATAATGCTCTTTAAGAGGAGGAAGGATGATGTATCTTTCCTGAATAGCATGTGTGGATATATGCTTAGCGGGCTAGATTAATCTCAGCTACTATTGACAGCTTGTTTCCAGGCTATGATCAAACAGTCCTCTGACACGCTCTTCAGCATGATATTCTCTCTCTCTCTCTCTCTCTCTCTCTCTCTCTCTCTCTCTCTCTCTTTCTCTCTCTCTCTCTCTCTCTCTCTCTCTCTCAGCCGCGAGTCAGCTCTGACAGTCTCAGAGGCCGTTTCAAAGACAGGGCCGACTCGTGTCAAGCCGCCATAAAGGGAGATGAAACAGGAGCCGCCGTGCGGTCCATTTAGTTGCCATCATTATGCTTTTATGTAGAACCCCTCTGCTGGAGATGGAGGATGCGGGCTGAAAGGGCCACGCCGTGCCACAAAGCCCCGCACCTTACAAGGCTCCCCGTGCCCAGGAAGAGCGGGACGGGTTTAAGCGGATCGTGCGCACGGCCCCGAGAGACAAAGCCGCGCCCCGAGCCCGGCGCGACGCGGCTCTGCGTGACCCGAATCCGGGGGCCGTGCGTGGCGTATCACGGCCGCGAAAGTTGAGAGCGTGGCCATTGTGCCACCTGTTACCGATCTTTGTCCCACTAAGTACAATGCTTAAGGTATCGGTCCTGTGGGAACGTCACACGGGCCCTCCGGGCGGGCCGGGCCGGCGAGACGGGGAGGGTACGGCCGCGGAGCGGGCGGCCCGCGGGGCCGCGAGGGGACGGGACGCGAGGGGGATCCGGTGACGGCGACGCCGACGGCCAGGCCGGGTCTGGTCCAGAGCGAAACCCCAGCTCTCTCCTCCCACAGATCGCCTTACACAAGACAATGGAGGCACACAAAACCATAGCTGCGCTCGGGTCAGAGAATAGGCTGCCGGGTCATTGAGTTACTCGCACCTGATACACCGTGTGCCGTTACGCAATTCCAGGTCACTACTCGTATGATGATGGACAGGGCTCAACAATAGCATTAAATGACCAGCCTGCAACCCTTAACGTCAGCTACAACTGGCGTGTTATCGGTGGCTCTTCGGGAAAGAGGCCAGCGGCACCAGCGAGGTTCTTGCTCGTCGTGACCGAGCGTGGTGATGGGAACGGACGGACGCGGAGAGGGACCGTTCGCCAGTATCCGCCCAGTCAAAGCTCCTCCTGAAATCCAATAAAAACCAGGGCGTGCACTCTCCATCTAGTCTCTCTGACCTCTCCGCGTTCGGATCGATCTGCTTATCTGCCAGATCAAAGCCGCTCACCGCCCATGTACATTTAACCTTACCCGGCTCCACCCACACCAGGCCTAAATATTAATGATAATAAAGTCTCACACCCATCTTGTGTTAGCCAATTATGCCGCGTATTGATCTGCCCCTCTCCCGGCCAATTAAAACGCAGCCGTTATAATGCATTCGGGCACATCAAAGGGAGGCTCCATTGATCCGGTCCTGGATGTTAGCGTTTACCGTTAGGAAGGGAGGCAGCACGGAGAGGAAACGCTCAGACCGGAGCACCAGCGCTAACGGAGCTCTGGCTCGATACCGCCCTCTCAGTGGGGTGGCTGAAAGGACAGCCTGCACAGGCCGAACAGTCCACCCCAACCGGGACGGGCTTTCAGCTGGACTGCCGAGGCCATGGACACTGCTGACGCCACACACACACACACAGGTAACAACTGCTATATGCTCATCAACACATGCACAAGCTACTACTGAATTAACAAATGTTTCCTCAAAGATGTTTTCAAGCACATCGGTGGCGACGGTGCTGGATGTTCGGAAGGCATGACTAGCCATGTAGGACCGAAGACTTTCTCTCTCCCCCAGTCAGTAACGGCTGAATGATCCCACGCCTTCAGGGCTGGGGAAACCACGAACAGGAGGCCTCTGGTTTAAGAGCGTGTCAGCGGGACTGGGGCCGTTTCTCACAGCTTTCAATACTGGGATGAGATCCTTCCAAATGGTTCCTCGGGCCCTTCACCTCCACTCAGCAGCTGCATTCAACCGGAACAGCAGGAAGCTCACTCGTTAGCTGCGGAAACACTAACGACCCCGCGGGGTCGCAGAAGCCGGGCCCCCGTCCTTAGTCGTGCGGGGACACGGGGCGCGTAGGCCCGGAGGAGGGCCTCTCGCTTTTGGGATTGGTGCACGAGAAGATGGCGGCGGGTCGTCGGGCCGAGCCGTGCGGGAAGACGCGGCCGGTGAACTGCGTGCGTCGAAGAGTCACGCTCCACGTGCATTAGATCATCCGTTAGGCGGCGAGCCAAAAAGCACCAATGGTGTCAGGAATAAAGGTGCACTGGTGAAGGGACTGTGGGAAGAAATGAATCATTCTTCTGAATAAAAAAAAAAAAACAAAAAAACGAAACAAACAAAAAACAAGACAACGCTTGTAAATCAGAACCACTCGTTAGCGAGCGCGGAGCAAAAACAAAAACAAAGGCACGCGTCTTTGGACATTATATGGTGGCCGGGGGGGTCTCTCTCCGTGATGGGGCTCACACTGGCCAGGCCCTTACTGCTCCCATTGTGCAGGGCTGGGGGTGAGGGTCTGCACAAAGGGCCCGTTGAAGGCCCGAGAACACAGCCCGGCTCAGAGGCCCAGCCCAGGCGGTGCCAGACGAGGCCTATTCAAGCCAGGAGACACCGCGGCCCTGGCAGGAGGACCTCCGCGAGGAGCCCTATCAAAACAAAACAAACAAAGCTCAAAGCAAGAAAACAACTCCAGAAAGAGGGAGATGAAGTGTAGGAGATGCGGCGGTTGAATAGGAACCTTGAAGCGCGGCGGTGGTGAAGCGCAGACGCTGGAGAATAGAGGGGCCGCGATCGGCGGGGCCCATTAATGGAGCCCTTAACTGGGTGAGAGATACAACGATTTATCCTCATAAGTGGAGTCAGGCTTCTCTGGACGAGGCATGCGGTCGGAGTCTCTGAGGAGCGCCGTCGGGATGAATGGCACAACACGGCTCTCCGCCCCGCTCGTGTTTACGGGACAACGCAAGCACCGTCTCGGAACAAAGCCCAGGGTCAGGACCCTTCCCGTGGAAACAGCGAGGGCCCCACTCGGAGAGGGACCGCACTCCACGGAATAAAAAGCACACCCATTTCCCCTCCAGTTTGCCGACAGAGTTGTCCAGGGGGTCTCGGTGGCCCCCGATGGTGCTCCCTGGGAGTCCGAAGTGAAGTTAATATTACAAGATACGACAGGAGTACTCTCCCTAGGCTGTGTTTATCCTTGTTTAAACAGGACTCTATACATGCCACTTCAGATCTACAGAGGAGAGGCCAACATTTCTCAGCTTTGGGATATTGACATTATACTGTTTGTCCTTGGGGTGCCTTGCATTTACTCTGTGCCTCATGCACTACCAAAAGCTATAATTAAAGATTTGTGAAAGGAAAGCAGTGTTTAAGATGGTTTATGCCAAGCCTGTCCTGAAATGCTCGACCACAGGGTAGTTTTTAGACAAGACGCTAGGCATCCATGACTTATTAAATAAAGCCCGTGCTAGCCTGGGAGCTCGAACACGGAGTCACAGAGCCCATCTGTGTGCGCTCGTCCGGCGGGGGAGACGCATCGTTACGGGCACACGGCGTGGGAGACTCACACCGGGGTGCCACACAGGTGCGTTCTCAGGTCAGCTGAGGTGTGGCACCTGAACCCAGTCAGTAAACAGGCTGGGAAAGTGTGGGGAGACGGCCGTGCCAGCGTTCTCACAACCTGGTCCTAACATCGTGACAATGTTAGCCCTGGCGCCATCGCTGCTGACTCGGCCCGAGACCTGGCCAACGGACAGGACGCACCGCTGTAACCAAACAAAGAGAGAAATACACACACACACTGACCCAGTCACCACACACTGCTGCATCTGAACTCTAGCAGTGGGCTTAGTACACTCATGAACAAACAAGCTTTACACACACACACACACACACACACACACACACACACACACACACACACCCCAGTGATATATGTATCAATGGTAAATCCTGCAAGGGCTAAGCCAAAGCATTCAACCCAACAGCCAGTCTTAACCTTAACTTCAATAAGTAAAAGGAAATCATTCAGCTACTTGAATTCAAACCAACAAAACACACACACACACACACACACACACACACACACGCACACACACGCACACACACGCACACACACGCACACACACGCACACACACGCACACACACGCCTAAGGTCATTCATACATTTTTGAGATATGAGAAAGCTGTGGTGGCATCTGAATGTCTGAAGATATTTAATTACAGACTTATTGTGAATGAAGCTTGTCCCTTTGAGAATGTGTCAAATTAAGGTGTGTGTGTGTGTGTGTGTGTGTGTGTGTGTGTGTGTATGTGCGCGTGTCGGGAGCCAAGTCCAGGTAATCATTCTAAGTTTAGGAGTTAAGAGGGGATGGTGCTGACTGCCTCTATGACCTCAGCTCCCAGAGTCAATAGAAACATGCCACACAAGCTCCCACGCAGACCCTTCACAGGCCATTGTTAGGCCTGGCTCAGCTCATCTCCACCAGCTCATCTCCATCAGCTCATCTCCACCAGCTCATCTCCATCTGCCAGTGTAAGACAGACGAACCACAATACTATTGGAGACCAGGAGAGGTTCGGTGTGGAAGGGTCTGTGCTGCTTTACTGAAGTTCTTCTTTAACAAGGGAGAAGAAGGAACTTCCTCTTCTCTGGAGAAAGAATAAATCAGTCAGTCTGTAATTACAACAGTACTTCTGTGAGTAAATCAAAATCCGAACCTAAACACCGTGGCACTTTAAAACAAACACGAGAAGAGGGAGGTCCTGTCCTCTAGCAGCTGGAGGGGGGGGGAGGTTCTCCTCCTGTGGGAGTTGGCTGAGGAGGGAGACAGGTAGCGACAGGGCGCTGTTGACCCTGGAGGTGCTAACAAACGCAGGCCTCACCGGAGGAGGCGGACGGCTGGGGGACCCGCACGGCCCCCGGGGGGTGTGGGGTGTGGTGTGGGGGGCTGGAGACCGGGCTCCAGCTGGCACGCTTCCCACCGCAGCACCCAGACCAGCCGCCTCGCCAGCCCAGACAGGCGGCCGAGGGCCAGCAGGCAGTGCCAGCTGGGCGGACGCCCTGCTGTGGAGTGCTGCACTCCAAACAAACAAAAGCCAAACAGGCCACAGACCTGTTATTAGCCTGCGCCAGAGCACCGGGCCTCTAATTACCGCTGACTCAGGATCAGCGCATACCACACCGCATTCCACATGGAGACCTGCTCTGGGCTGGACGGCGCTCAAGACAGCGGAGGCCCAGCTCAACTGCGCAGACGTTCTGCGCGTCTGCGAGAGGGCCGGGCCCGTGATCCAGAACCAGCACAAACGTCACTCCGCAAGTTCCTGACAGCGAAAATTAATACCACATGCAACTAGGCAAGAGAGAGAATATGAGGAGTTGTTGGGGGGAAAAGAGAGAATGCTGCACAAGTTTTATATTCCCGAGAGGCTGAAAACAAACAAAACCAAAATGATGTTGCCCTCTGCCTGACTAAATGGCCAAAGGATAAAGGGTTAGTGTTGGAGTGGACTGCCTCCACATAATCCAATAGTGTTTCCTTGAATGAAGGTCATTTTTTCCCCTCAATGGTCATGCTATGGCAATTTAAGAACAACAAAACATCTAATGAGAGAGGCATCTGGAAGCAACCTCAGCACAGAAAGAGGAACTGACAGAACCTTGACCCAGCTCTGACAGTGTCACAACACGGCCCTCTCCCCGCGCCTAGAAGCTCGTTGCTTTCGTCTTTCTACTAAGGAAACAGCAGAAATGCGTTAACGCCGTCTTTGTTCACACCAGGACACACACGAGTTTCAAACAGGAGGAGCGCAACGGATTCACAGAGTTCCAGATTCCTTTCGACCTCACATACTGACATACAAGAATATCATCTCCAGCCCTACTTCAGCTGGGTGGTAGAACGCAGGAGGTCAGTGTTTATCATGGCCTTCGGGTACTTGAGAATACTGGAATTGTAGTATGTTGTTCATGAAATACCAAACCCTGACCTGTAAAGGCTGCAAGCTCGCCGGAGTTCACGACAGCTCTGGGCTGAGGGAACACACGCTGGAGCCGGTTCACTGGAGAGCTTATGGACACACTCCAGAAAGCTCCTTTAAGTTGTGCTCTCACTTAGAGAGACAGCACAACCTTGATTTTGTTTCTGACAAAGACAAAAAAAGAGACAAAGATACCTTGCAAGAGTTCTCCACTGTCAGTCAAAGACACAGAGCCCTTTCTTCTGCTTGCCATTGGATAATTCTGGAACAAAGACATGACTGCAGCCTTAATGAGCAGATGAGGTGAGTTATAAAGTGTTCAGTTGCCTCAGGGCCTTTAGCGCATTGCCGGTGTGTACACACACACACACGCACACACACACACACACACACATCAAGAGAGCCCATCACCTGGTGACATTGAGCATTCAATCAAGTTATTTGTTAATTTAAAGACAAAAAACATTAATTGGACAAATGAAGAAAAAGGGGAGGAGGAAGTGGCATGAAAGAGGGTGAGACAAAAAGGAATGAAAGCATGTGTGAAGAGTAAGAGAGATAGAGAGCGAGGGAGAGGGAGGGAGAGAGGGAGGAAGGGAGCGAGGGAGAGGGAGGGAGAGAGAGATGGAGAGGAAAAGGGACAGGGAGGAGGAGAAGGGGAGAGGGGAGGGAGAGAGAGGAGAAAGGGAGGGAGTGAGATGGACAGAGAGGGAAGGAAGGAAGGAAGGAAGGAAGGAAGGAGAGAGGGAGAGAGTCACCAAGTGAGTGTGAAAGATCTCTGGAATGAAAAGGTGTGTGCTTCTGCTTAAAATAATCAACAGACCTGCACACTCACTATGGGCTCCAACTCATGTTCTCCCTCCAGCAGGGGGCCGCAGTACAGAGTTTAGACAGGCGATGTGAGAGACCCGTCTGTATATCAAAGACCCGTCTATCTATCAGAGACCCGTCCATCTATCAGAGACCCGTCTATCTATCAGAGAGACCTGTCTATCTATCAGAGAAACCAGTCTATCTATCAAAGACCCGTCTATCTATCAGAGACCCGTCCATCTATTAGAGAGACCCGTCTATCTATCAGAGAAACCAGTCTATCTATCAGAGACCCGTCTATCTACCAGAGACCCGTCTATCTACCAGAGACCCGTCTATCTATCAGAGCCCCGTCTATCTATCAGAAGGACCCGTCTATCAGAGACCTGTCTCTCTATCAGAGACCCGTTTATCTATCAGAGGGACCTGTCTATCTGAGACCCGTCTATCTATCAGAGACCCATCTATCTGAGACCCATCTATCTATCAGAGAGACCAGTCTATATATCAAATAGACCAGTCTATATATCAGAGAGACCAGTCTATATATCAGAGAGACCTGTCTATCTATCAGAGACCCGTCTATCTATCAGAGACCCGTCTATCTATCAGAGAGACCCGTCTATCTATCAGAGAGACCAGTCTATATATCAAATAGACCAGTCTATATATCAGAGAGACCTGTCTATCTATCAGAGAGACCCGTCTATCTATCAGAGACCTGTCTATCTATCAGAGAGACCCGTCTATCTATCAGAGAGACCCGTCTATCTATCAGAGACCTGTCTATCTATCAGAGAGCCCCTCTCTCAAGAGCATCAACCCAAACTCCAACTGCATGCACAAACGTGGAAGACTCAACCTGCAGTCTAACATGATCACCACACAGGTCCTCTACTGCTACATGTTTCTAAATCACCCAGGAAGCCATGGGGGCTCCTTAAAGCCCCATTCAAATAACTTCAGCTGTTACCAATATTCTCCACAACCACTCCACTGTAGTCCTGTATCTCATCTGGTACAGCAGGGCACTGTTAACACCACGGTCACGGGTTCAGTTATGAACAAGTTTGGGTTCAAGTGCGCAAGTCACTCCGGACATTTCTCAAACGCCATAAACGTGAATCAGAAGGAGACCAGCAGGCAGCACAGCACAGCAGCAAGAAGAACACCAAGACCAGAAGAACACCAACGCTCACAAACATGCAGATGAACTAAAAGTCAAACAGGGATTGTGCAGAGAAAGAACCACCAGATCACTAAACTCAGGAGAATGTCCATCCATGCATCTCTAAGCAGAAACATTGCTATATCCTAGGCTACCTTTGCCTACTTAGGCTGTCCACTTAGACTTTATTATGACCTGACATTTTGTCCAAACACGTACCAGCAGATGACTGTAGAACTGAACCAAGCCCCGCATGTGTGCACCCAGACCATGAGAAGTGTCTTGCAGCGAGCGTGGCGGAGGTGAAGGGAGTGCCACTGGGAGCTCCTCACCTCCCATCAATCACGCTGAGGAGGAGAGCTGACCGTGCAGTGCCGGGTCACAGGCGCCAGGCCGGCTGCCGTGATTTACGGCTCGGGAGGGCTGAGCCCGGCAGCAGAGGCCCACGGCGCAGACACACAGAGCTGGGGCAGGGCCAGTGTCCTGCCCCCACGCTGTCGAATGGCTCAATCATAAACCGGGGTTTGAACGTAGAGTTTAGTCATAAACCGGGTTTGAACGTAGGGTTTAGCCCTAAACCGGGTTTGAACGTAGGGTTCAGTCTTAAACAAGGAGGAGAACAAAGGAGTCACGGTGTGCCTCCCGAAAAGATGATATATTGTACGCTAACTAATACCGTGGAAATTGAAAGGTTAGAATTGTATTAGATCATTCCACATATGGAGGAACCCTTATACTGAGCAGCATTTTAACAAAACGCTCTGAGATTTCCTCCAAACATTATTTTTAAGTGGGAGATGTTTCCGATCTGATAAACTTGATTGTGTTTTTTGTCATTACAAAATGATCTTGACCATTTAGAAAATAAAAGACGCAGCACTACAAAAGGCGTCTAGAATCCCAGTGAAGCACCTTCTACTTCATCCAGAGTAGCGGAGTCGGTTCACAGCTGTTTGAGACACTGACACTGTGTTGAAGACCAGCAGCCCAGGAGTGAAGAGGGCCAGGTGGGCAGTGGCACGCTGCTGCTCTCCCCCACACCACACCACACCTCTACACCCAACACCACACCACACCTCCACACTCAACCCCACACCACACATCCACACCTCTACACCACACCACACCTCCACACTCAACCCCACACCACACCTCTACACCACACCACACCTCCACACTCAACCCCACACCACACCTCCACACCCAACACCACACCACACATCCACACTCAACCCCACACCACACCTCCACACCTCTACACCCAACACCACACAACACCTCCACACTCAACACCACACCTCTACACCCAACACCACACCTCCACACCTCTACACCAAACACCACACCTCCACACTCAACACCTCCATACTCAACACCACACCTCTACACCCAACACCAAACCACACCTCCACACCTCTACACCCAACACCACACCTCCACACTCAACACCACACCTCTACACCCAACACCACACCTCCACACCTCTACACCCAACACCACACTTCCACACTCAACACCTCTACACCCAACACCACACCTCCACACTTCTACACCCAACACCACACCTCCACACTCAACCCCACACCACACCCCCACACTCAACACCACACCTCTACACCCAACACCACACCACACCTCTACACCCAACACCACACCACACCTCTACACCCAACACCACACCTCCACACCTCTACACCCAACACCTCTACACTCAACACCACACCCAACCCCACACTTCCACACCCAACCCCACAACACACCTCCACACTCAACACCACACCACACCCAACCCCACATCACAACACACCTCCACACTCAACACCAGACCACACCTCTACACCACACCTCCACACCCAACACCACACCTCCACACCCAACACCACACCTCTACACTACACCTCCACACCCCTCCCCACACTCAATCCCACCTCCTCAAACCACCCCAAACTCAACCCCACCTCACACTCAACTACACCTCCACACCAACCCCACCTTCAACCCTAACCCCACCTCTACACCCCCCCACCCAAACCTACCTCCACAACCCACCCCACACACAACCCCACCTCCACGACACTAATTATTTACAACACTGACAGTGGTCCAGTGTCTCTCTGCGTGTGTGTCCTCTCTGTGTGCACTTCAGGACACTCTTGCTTGACTGTCCTTCTCTTACAGTACATAAATGTGGCACCACTGACTTAAATATGTCCAGCGCTGTCCAGCATTATCGTAAAGATGAGCAGATAAGGCTATTAACCTTTATGAGTCTCAGGCTATTTTTGAAAACTTCTGATTTTGTCTTTACATGCCACCTTAAATAAAGTTCAGTAGGCCAAAACCCAACTTAACTGAGCTTTTACGCTGAGACGTCTTGATCCAGTCATGCGGCTTGATCACTCAGTGTCATCAGGGACTTGCAATAAAGCATAGCTATATATCAGCTTTATGCTACTTATTAAAAGATAAGCATATTTTTCCAGAACTGAATTTAACACTTTGTGTGAGCACCAAAATAAACCAGACCTCTTTTACAATGCCGGTAGAGGTGTGAGAACACATTTAAAGAGACTCCATTCTCCACTCGGTCTCAATAGGGACGGACAAAACGCTTAACGTATATATATTTTCTTCCTTTAAATAACTTTATCTGAATGAAAGGACAGTATTCGCTCATTCATTCAGCATGAGATCAAGCTGTTAAACAACAAAGGCGTTCTTTATCACGGCCTTTTCTGTTCATCTTCACCAAGGTTGCCAGTGGTTGTGGAGGACACTGTGCATTTCAACGTGCTCTAGCTAGACTCTGAACAATGGAGTGACTCACTGTGTCTGCAAAGCGCTTCCAGTCTCCGGGACAGAGGAGAATACAGGCCGATGCAGAGACATCACAAAACACTACATCACAGTGGCGGGAAGGCGGGGGTGATGAGACGGCAGAGTGGCAGGCCTTGGTAGTATTAATAGGAAAAGAATAGCCCTGGCCTGCCTGTGCTCTCCGTCTCTGCCTGTGTGTTTCCACAGGCTGTGGTGGGCACGCATTGCTCGGGCCGTGGCACGGTGCCGCGCGACTCGGGCCGAGAAGAGCACAATGCCGCGCCCGGAATTACCGCCGGCCGGCGAAGGAGGCCGCGATAGCTTCTAATTACTTCAAAATGCCCAGAAGAAGCTTCCATTATCTGTTTCAATGGGCTGTTAATGGGGCCGGAGGAGAGGGGGAGAATGGGTGAGGGAGCGCGAGAGGGAGAAGGAGCAGGAGAGGGAGAGAAGGAGCGAGAGAGGGGCCAGGCGCGAGGAGGAGCGCTCCACGCCGCCACCTCATTATTTCCCGTCTTGACGGACGCCCGAGCTCACCCCTAGCCTGAATGGGCCTGCTCTGAATGAGTTATCACGCTGCACACACACACACACGCACGCACACACACACACACACACACACACGCACACTCAGTCATCGGCATACTAGTTTTATGAAGAAGAACAAAAAAAAAGAAAGAAAAAGAGAACAGGAATTCACCTGATAATTGAACAAACAAATTCAGCGAAACAGAGGATTGTCCTTTCTGCTTACTTGGCCTCCCTGCTCTGTACAGTCTCACTGTGGCTGGAAGGAATTATCTGTTGCCAGTTTGACTCCCCCCCCCCCCCCCCCCCCCCACACACACACACACACACACACACACACACAAACGCATAACTCACTGCTGACGTCACCCGATCTGTTCTTTTATTTATTTATTTACGTGTTTATTTTATATATTTTTTTAGCTTCACTAGACCACACAAAGAACGTGATCACTATATCTATTTCTGGCGGGCGCTGCCGGTGTGCATGTGTGTTTTTGAAGCTCCACTCATATCCAGGAATTGATTTAGGTCATGCTTCTCCACAGTCTCTGCTCCTCTCTGCTCCTCGCGAGAGGGAGACGTTACAGAAGGCCACATCCGCGCTCGCCGTGACGACATCTTGAGATCCTTCCCCGCTGTCAATCAAAAAAAGTTACCGGGAAGTTCTTTTTCTTCCTCTCCCCCTTCCCCCTTGAAGGCCTGTGTTTCCCCGTCCTCTCTTCCTCTCCGCTCCTGGCGGCGAATCAGGGGGCCCTGTGTGGCGACAGCTGCCCGACTCCAGATCAAACGCGCGTGCCCTCGCAGTGACACAGCAGCTACTTCAAGAGGGAGGCAGCCAGTGATCTCAAAGCAGCCGCACTAACGTCCTGTCGAGAGGCACCTTCGCCGGGACGGGCGGCGCTCACACGACTACGCCTCACCCCGGTGTCACCCGCAGGTTGACCCCGCTGACTTAAAACACCGGGGGAAAGTGGGAGAGACGGCACGAGACAGAGGCCGAACGGGACACTCCATCTCTCCTTCTCTGGGAAACGCTATCCACGCTAGCCAGGGGGGTCAACAAGCTGCAAATATAATGCATGACTACTGCAGATGACTTGGGGGATGTACGGCCATTTTAACGGAGTGACACCCTTAAAAACGCTTTTCCCTAAGTGAAATGGAGGCCGAGTATAAATATTACTAAGCATAATGGAGCTGGGGAGAGATATGACAGTGTAGAGTTTTGCCTTTCCCTCAGACCAATGCATTCCTAATCTAAAAGCACAGCACTTTTCCCCTGTCAGAGCTGGCTTCCTCTGAACCGCAGGCTTGTTTGTGTGTGTGTGTGTGTGTGTGTGTGTGTACGTGCGCGCGTGTGTGAGCCTTCTCCAAAGCGGGCGCTCAGCACACACTAATAGGAGTGGGAAAGACACACAGAGTTTAGGTGTCACCATTATCTGTGTGGCTCTCAGCAGCACGTAATGAGGCTGAGGCGTTTGTGCCACAGGGGCTCATCCAGAGGCCTGTCAACAGCCCAGCAGCCTGCCACACACACACACACACACACACACACACACACACACACACACACACACACACACACACACACACACCTCAGAAACTCCTGAAACTGTACAGATCTCACATATGCATATAGACACTCAAATATACACACACGCTATGGAGCCGTCCAGAGTTATTATCTAACGCATGACTGACTAGACCGACACAGCGCACAAGAGAAGCTGCAGTGTGCTAAGAACCCGTCCCCGGCCCAGTGGCCAGAACCACAGGAATATACCAGTCCCGTAACTCTAACTGCACTATCGTTGAACTAAAAAGTGATGGTGTGATCCACATAGACGACCCCCGTAAGGGGAAACGGGGGTCATCTGGCAAAGGTCAGAAGGGAAGAGTGCTCCGAGCTGTTGGGAGGTGGCCGCGTGATGCTGTGTGTGTGTCAGTCCCAGACACTCCAGACACTCTGAGTGAAATGTTGTGACACACCAGATGTTCTACATTTCTGCTGTCTAAAATAAACCTGACGGGCCGCATTCCAAATAAGTGGCGAACAGCACAGAGTGTAAAAAGCGTGGCCAGACCTCGGCGCGTATGAGAAACTGGAGACGCACCTGCTCACACATCTTGACAGATACGCACACGCTGACACACACACACACACACACACACACACACACACACACGTACACACACACACAACTGACTACTTCACGTTTGTCCACAGAATACGGAAGGTGGAGGAGGAAGTCGGTGTCGTGCCGGCGTGGTGCCGTGCCGCGGGCCTCTCGGTGGGTCTGTGCTGCGAGCGGTGGAGCGGAGCAGCCCGGCCGCCAAACACGGGCCGGCTGGGGGGGGGGGGGCGGAGCCAACGGGGCCCGGCGACCGCTCTGGGCACTCCGAGTGGCAGAGGGCTCATAAAACAGCCACAAACAGCACGGGAACGCGTGTCACAACAGCCTCGAAGGGAAATGAAGTCAAAAGGCTATCGGCCATGGGGGGGGGGGGGGGGTTCCACTCAAACTGAATCAGAGGAATGCCAGGAAAGGGATGTCCGGGGGGAGGGGCCGGATGCTCTGGAGACAGCCGCCAATGGAAACAAAGCCAAACTCCGTTCGTACGCTCGTGCGACCCCTCGGTCATGCCAGTTCGGTGAGGCTGAAGAATACATCTCCCCAAAGTCATGACGGTTACATAAACAAGCGGCAGCTCCAGAAGCAGGGCTGAGAAATGGCTGATATAAGATGGTCAAAGGCGCACTGTGGCTGAGTGTACCGCACGCTCACGCTCCCCCACTGTCTGCAGATAAAGGCATGAAGCCACAGCTCAGTCCTGCCTGTTTAGGCTCTGCTAACTGGCCTTTGTTAGCACTCACACCAAAGATGCCCTCCATGTACAAATATGCTAAAAATACATGGGCTTCAGAGTCTTGTCTCTACAGAAACCATCTATTAACACCGTTGCTGTATAGCACAAATTCATATCTAAGCTCCATTAAGCGATGCACCAAATTTTCCAAAATTATTAAAATGTTGTTTTTCAGAAACTAGAAGAAAATCCGGATTATGACATTTGCAAAATTACAAACTACAATAAATGTAAAGTTATGCAGAGCACGGAAGAGGTTTTCCCACCGAAACACGTGGTGTATTTGATATTTTGTTGTACAGAGCTCAAAGCACTGACATTCTGATGGACAAACTAAGGATCCATATACCAAGTTTCTTTCTAATAGTACAGAGCGTGCTGGTGTGTGTGTGTGTGTGTGTGTGTGTGTGTGTGTGTGTGTGTGTGTGTGTGTGTGTGTGTGTGCACGTGCTGGCCCGTGTGTTTTAGTGTGCAGGTCCTGTCGTGTGTATGTTAGTTTGCACGTGCTGGTGTGCGTGTGTTAGTGTACACGCATGCGTGTGTGTTATTGTGCACGTGCTGGTGTGCGTGTGTTAGTGTACACGCATGCGTGTGTGTTATTGTGCACGTCCTGGTGTGCGTGTTAGTGTGCACGTGCCGGTGTGCATGTGTTAGCGTACACACGTGCCTGTGTGTGTTAGTGTGTGTGTGCTGGCGTGCGTGTGTCAGTGTGCACGTGCGTGCATGTGTCAGTGTGCATGTGCTGGCACGCGGGTGTTAGTGTGCGTGTGCTGGCGTGTGTGTCAGCGTGCGTGTGCTGGCGTGTTTGTGTTAGTGTGTGTGTGCTGGCACGCATGTGTTAGTGTGCGTGTGCTGTCGTGTTTGTGTTAGTGTGCGTGTGCTGGTGTGCGTGTGTCAGTGTGCACGTGTGTGTGTTAGTGTGCGTGTGCTGGCGTGCATGTGTCAGTGTGCACGTGCATGCGTGTGTTAGTGTGCACGTGTGTGCGTGAGAGATGGTGAGCCCTGACGTGCGTGAGTGTGTGCGTGAGAGATGGTGAGCCCTGACGTGAGTGAGTGTGTGCGTGAGAGATGGTGAGCCCTGACGTGCGTGAGTGTGTGCGTGAGAGATGGTGAGCCCTGACGTGAGTGAGTGTGTGTGTGAGAGATGGTGAGCCCTGACGTGAGTGAGTGTGTGCGTGAGAGATGGTGAGCCCTGACGTGAGTGAGTGTGTGCGTGAGAGATGGTGAGCCCTGATGTGCGTGAGTGTGTGTGTGAGAGATGGTGAGCCCTGACGTGAGTGAGTGTGTGCGTGAGAGATGGTGAGCCCTGACGTGCGTGAGTGTGTGCGTGAGACATGGTGAGCCCTGACGTGCGTGAGTGTGTGCGTGAGACATGGTGAGCCCTGACGTGCTGTGAGTGTGTGCGTGAGAGATGGTGAGCCCTGACGTGCGTGAGTGTGTGTGTGAGAGATGGTGAGCCCTGACGTGCGTGAGTGTGGTGCGTGAGAGATGGTGAGCCCTGACGTGCGTGAGTGTGTGCGTGAGAGAATGGTGAGCCCTGACGTGCGTGAGTGTGTGCGTGAGAGATGGTGAGCCCGACGTGCGTGAGTGAGTGGTAGTGCGTGAGAGATTGTGAGCCCAGACGTGCGTGAGTGAGTGTGTGTGTGAGAGATGGTGAGCCCTGACGTGAGTGAGTGTGTGCGTGAGAGATGGTGAGCCCTGACGTGCGTGAGTGAGTGTGTGTGTGAGAGATGGTGAGCCTGACGTGAGTGAGGTGTGTGTGTGAGAGATTGGTGAGCCCTGACGTGCGTGAGTGTGTGCGTGAGAGATGGTGAGCCCTGACGTGCTGTGAGTGAGTGTGTGCGTGAGAGATGGTGAGCCCTGACGTGCGTGAGTGAGTGTAGTGCGTGAGAGATGGTGAGCCCTGACGTGCGTGAGTGAGTGTGTGTGTGAGAGATGGTGAGCCCTGACGTGCGTGAGTGTGTGCGTGAGAGATGGTGAGCCTGACGTGAGTGAGTGTGTGCGTGAGAGATGGTGAGCCCTGACGTGCGTGAGTGTGTGCGTGAGAGATGGTGAGCCCTGACTGTGAGTGAGTGTGTGCGTGAGAGATGGTGAGCCCTGACGTGAGGTGAGTGTGTGCGTGAGACATGGTGAGCCCTGACGTGCGTGAGTGTGTGCGTGAGACATGGTGAGCCCTGACTGTGCGTGAGTGTGTGGCGTGAGAGATGGTGAGCCCTGACGTGCGGTGAGTGTGTGTGTGAGAGATGGTGAGCCCTGACGTGCGTGAGTGTGTGGCGTGAGAGATGGTGAGCCCTGACGTGCGTGAGTGTGTGCGTGAGAGATGGTGAGCCCTGACGTGCGTGAGTGTGTGCGTGAGAGATGGTGAGCCTGACGTGCGTGAGTGAGTGTGTGCGTGAGAGATGGTGAGCCCTGACGTGCGTGAGTGAGTGTGTGTGTGAGAGATGGTGAGCCCTGACGTGAGTGAGTGTGTGCGTGAGAGATGGTGAGCCCTGACGTGGCGTGGGAGTGAGTGTGTGTGGTGAGAGATGGTGAGCCCTGACGTGGAGTGAGTGTGTGAGTGATGTGAGCCCTGACTTGCGTGTGTGTGCTGAGAGATGGTGAGCCCTGACGTGCGTGAGTGAGTGTGTGCGTGAGAGATGGTGAGCCCTGACGTGCGTGAGTGAGTGTGTGCGTGAGAGATGGTGAGCCCTGACGTGCGTGAGTGAGTGTGTGTGTGAGAGATGGTGAGCCCTGACGTGCGTGAGTGGTGTGCTGTGAGAGATGGTGAGCCTTGACGTGAGTGAGTGTGTGCGGTGAGAGATGTGAGCCCTTGACGTGCGTGAGTGTGTGCGTGAGAGATGGTGAGCCTGTAGTGAGTGTGTGGGTGGTGGGAGGGGTGAGCCTGACGTGAGTGAGTGTGTGCGTGAGAGATGGTGAGCCCTGACGGTGCGTGAGTGTGTGCGTGAGAGATGGTGAGCCCTGACGTGAGTGAGTGTGTGCGTGAGAGATGGTGAGCCCTGACGTGAGTGAGTGTGTGCGTGAGACATGGTGAGGCCCTGACGTGCGTGAGTGTGTGCGTGAGACATGGTGAGCCCTGACGTGCGTGAGTGTGTGCGTGAGAGATGGTGAGCCCTGACGTGCGTGAGTGTGTGTGTGAGAGATGGTGAGCCCTGACTGTGCGTGAGTGTGTGCGTGAGAGATGGTGAGCCCTGACGTGCGTGAGTGTGTGCGTGAGAGATGGTGAGCCCTGACGTGCGTGAGTGTGTGCGTGAGAGATGGTGAGCCCTGACGTGCGTGAGTGAGTGTGTGCGTGAGAGATGGTGAGCCCTGACGTGCGTGAGTGAGTGTGTGTGTGAGAGATGGTGAGCCCTGACGTGAGTGAGTGTGTGCGTGAGAGATGGTGAGCCCTGACGTGCGTGAGTGAGTGTGTGTGTGAGAGATGGTGAGCCCCTGACGTGAGTGAGTGTGTGTGTGAGAGATGGTGGAGCCCTGACGTGCGTGAGTGTGTGCGTGAGAGATGGTGAGCCCTGACGTGCGTGAGTGAGTGTGTGCGTGAGAGATGGTGAGCCCTGACGGTGCGTGAGTGAGTGTGTGCGTGAGAGATGGTGAGCCCTGACGTGCGTGAGTGAGTGTGTGTGTGAGAGATGGTGAGCCCTGACGTGCGTGAGTGTGTGCGTGAGAGATGGTGAGCCCTGACGTGAGTGAGTGTGTGCGTGAGAGATTGTGAGCCCTGACGTAGCCGTGAGTGTGTGCGTGACGAGATGGTGAGCCCTGACGTGAGTGGAGTGTGTGCGTGAGAGATGGTGAGCCCCTGTCCCCTCTCCACCCAGCCAGACTACCCACTCCCGAGACTCCACCATGCTAACGAGCTGTTCCCCCTGGCTTCTCACAACCATGGAGAAACCAAATAATAAAAGAAAAAACACACAAGTGGAGAGAGAGAGAGAAAATGCACGCTGACTAATAATTTGCTATATCTTTCAGCTCCAATTAAAAATCATATCAAATCTTTTTGTTCAGCTTTACACAAGACTTCAAGAGGCCCCCTAGACTCCCCACGCCACCCACTTCCCCTCCTGAATCCCATTAATTATATGACCTACATATCAGACGGTGATACTCGGGCTGGGAGAGAGAGAGCAAGCCAGTAGTGTGGAAGCCTAAATTTGGAGATCTTCAGGACTTCACAGCTCCCCCAGATCCCACGCAGTTCTGAGGTTCACTCTTTCATCTCATTCTCCCTGACACTATTTGCAATTGGTCTGTTTAAAGGGACTGGCAAACACAAGAGACAGCCACACTCGATGTTCTCAAACAGTCCCATTTCACCCCCCACCCCCCCCCTTTCTGTTATCAGACCCTGATAGGACGATTGTCATCACATGGTGAAGGTGAGGAAGAGGAGACCAGAGAGAAGAGGGACAACTGACTGTTGCCACACGAACACATACACAGAAGCAGTGCGTTCACGTGATTACACACACGGTCAGATGAAGAGCCAGCAGATAAGAACGTGAAGGTCACGCCAACAGATTCCACATAATATCCAGGAGGGCAAAGTCAGAAGACGTGAGCCCACTGGAGGTTTATGAAAACACAATGACCAGTAGTAGGGCTGAGCGCAACCACCCGTTCATCAACACACACACATCCAAACACACATGGGGCTGATGTCTTAATCAGTGTCCAGTTCAGCAGTGGGTTCCTCTGAAGGCCTCTCCTGAGGCCTGGCTGCTGGAAGCCTGAGCAGAATATGAAGCTCTTTTGCGATGCGGGGCTTTGCTTATGTTTTCCGTCTGATATCTCTGCCCCATTCCCATTTCAAAGGGAGGTCCACCCAGGGGTTTGACGTTTTGATCTGGCTGGCGACGGATTCGACCACCTGCATGCGCTATCAGGGGCCTGGCCTAGCTGGAACCCCAAGCGCAGGGAGTCGAGGGCGGGAGCTGAGCGCCGAGCTGGCCGCTAGCACCCCACCCCTCCACCCCCACCCCACAGGATCAGCCCCAGGCCCTGTGCCCACACCCAGCTCCACCAGGAGCACCACTCCACTGCCATTTTGTGCATCCAGCTAAAAGTTGTACATGAAACAAGGTAGACTACTACCTACTACTAGTAGTACTACTACTAGTATTACTACTACTATTAGTACTACTACTACTAGTAGTACTATTTACTAGTATTACTACTACTACTACTATTAGTAGTACTACTACTACTATTAGTACTACTAATACTACTACTACTACTAGTACTTACTAATACTACTACTACTAATACTACTAACTACCACACACACACAACACACACACACACACACACACACACAGGGCCATTAAAACCCGATCTACATGTGCCTACAAAAGTCCACTTATTATAAGACTATAAGCTAACAAACCTTTTCATACTCACAGGGCCTGTTTTCTGGAAGTAAACAAAATACTTTTAGGGTAGAATCCTTGTACTTCAAACCCTAATCTGGTCTGAGTCTGGGTCATCAGTGTAATTTAATCGCTAATCTGGTCTGAAGTCCGGGTCCTCGGTGTAATTTAATCGCTAATTTGGGCTGAGTCTGGGTCCTCAGTGTAATTTAATCCCTAATTTGGGCCGAGTCTGGGTCCTCAGTATAATTTAATCCCTAATCTGGGCTGTCTGGGTCCTCAGGGTAGCTCTAGTCCTCAGTCTCCCCCGTGAAGTCATCAGTTACCACGCCCTGCACAAAGCCACGTAACCCACACTGTGCCCTCTGTCCTCACCGGCTGCTCTCAGGCCTTGATTGAATCGAGCAACTGGGCATTAAACAATCACCATCAAGGCAAACGTTTTAATTAATATGATTATTCTTTAATGATATTATGATTTCTTTAAGCAGGCAATTAGCATTAAAAGTAATGAGACGACTATGACCATGACAATATAATTAAAACCCTCAGGAGTTCCGATGCTCAAATGAATAATTTACAGTAAGCGGGAGGGAGCTCAGCTCAACCGTGTGCTTGGAAGACCAAACGAGAAGACGAAGACGAGCGAGAGAGGAGGACTGCTTTCTCCTGTTGGCCCCCGCCGACTTGATTGGGGGCTGAGCGATTAGCGGCGAGTATTTGGGTTGTGCCACCGTTAAACGCCGAGCCTTCTGGGATAGACACTTCCTGTTTGATAGCGTAGTGTTGTAAACAGAGGTCTGGTCTTCACGGAGCAGGTGGAGGCAGCGGGCTATGGGGCTGCCTGTGTGGTGTCAGCACTGCCTCTCTACTACGTCCCCTTTCGTCTCCCCCCCTCTACGTTTGTCCTGGTGGAGGTGGAGCCGCGCGTAGCCGACCGTACTCTGGCCGTGGGGGCGGTGTGTTGGGACCAAGCGTCTCAGGCCCAAGTGTCTCACGCGCTGCTCTCCTGGCTCTGGCCCTCACGCCGGTGGTTATCACAGCACCTTAATGTTTTATCCTCACCACCTGGTGGTGCCTTTCTGAAGTCTACCATGATTAACATAACGTGTGTGTGTGTGTGTGTGTGTGTGGTGTGTGTGTGTGCGTTGGGAGAGAATGCTCCGACAGCTAAGGATATATAGCAGTGGTTGACTTGGTTCATTTCCTCTTCATTTTTACATCAAATACAGTGAAATTCATATCACATGCTTCTGTTAGGCGTATAAGTCACACCAGAGCTAGAGATATGAGTTACACTGGAGTCACACCAGAGCTAGAGATATGAGTTACACTGGAGTCACACCAGAGCTAGAGATATGAGTTACACTGGAGTCACACC